>NC_047024.1:39223841-39242983 GCF_902652985.1 Pecten maximus
GATCATACAACAAGATTACAATTTTTAAATTATTTATTTCCTTTGTTTCCCAATACAAGGCATATTTCCCTCTACATGTCATATTATCCTCTACATGACATATTTCCCTCTACATGTCATATTATCCTCTACATGACATTTCCCTCTACATGGCATATTTCCCTCTACATGTCATATTATCCTCTACATGGCATATTTCCCTCTACATGACATATTTCCCTCTACATGACATATTTCCCTCTACATGTCATATTATCCTCTACATGACATATTTCCCTCTACATGACATATTTCCCTCTACATGTCATATTATCCTCTATATGACATATTTCCCTCTACATGGCATATTTCCCTCTACATGACATATTATCCTCTACATGACATATTTCCCTCTACATGTCATATTATCCTCTACGTGGCATAGTTCCCTCTACATGGCATATTTCCCTCTACATGTCATATTTCCCTCTACATGACATATTTCCCTCTACATGTCATATTTCCCTCTACATGACATATTTCCCTCTACATGTCATATTATCCTCTACATGACATATTTCCCTCTACATGTCATATTATCCTCTACATGACATATTATCCTCTACATGGCATATTATCCTCTACATGACATATTATCCTCTACATGGCATATTATCCTCTACATGACATATTATCCTCTACATGTCATATTTCCCTCTACATGGCATATTATCCTCTACATGGCATATTTCCCTCTACATGACATATTATCCTCTACATGTCATATTTCCCTCTACATGGCATATTATCCTCTACATGTCATATTATCCTCTACATGTCATATTATCCTCTACATGACATATTATCCTCTACATGGCATTAACAACCATAGACAAAACACTTAGATGAAACTGATATCTACTTGTTGGTTATCTAGACAGTGGAACTGATATCTACTTGTTGGTTATCTGGACAGTGGTTTCTGCCAAATATAAAGCCAGGGAAATCCGTCATTTTCTGTCTCGGAGATCACCTTCAATTGGAAGGCTATTGTCTGTAAAATTTGATTTCACACTTGTAGTCTGGCATTACAAAGCATTGTAGCTGTTAAATATGGTATAAAATGTTATCTTCAACTCATAGTACATGTTTAGATCAAGGCAATCCCTTCTTCATGAATAATTTAGAGAGAACAATAAATTTGTATTTAAGAATGATTTTGATATATCTTTTCTTTACATTTTGTTTTTTAGTATATAAAATGCAATAAAAAGAAAATTGGATGGTTTCCCATTTAATTTAACATATATTTCACTCGTATGACAGAATATTTTGATATTTATCACTTGTGCTCTCACTCGTTTGTGAAAATATTGATATTCTGTCATACGAGTGAAATATATGTTATATTAAACGGGAAACCATTAATATCCTCTATATATATGAATGATTTTGATATATATTTTCCTTACACAGGCAGGCCACATGGACATTCCAGGACTCGGGATGGGCAGCCAGGAGTATTATCCTTATGTGTATTACAAGATCAATCTGGATCTCACTGATGCTTGAGTTAGAAAGCCAGAACAAAATTGTCATCATTATGAAATATATCATGTCATCATTATAAACAGAACTGTATAAACCTGATGTCCCCGGGGGTAAATCATTTTCTGTATGTGAGGAATTTCTCTAGATACATTCTATATCTCCAAAATATTTATTCAAGTACATTTTAGTGAATTTTTCGGTACTGAATAAAGTTTTATTTTTACAATAGGAAATTTAAACCCTTGTGTGTCAACACCATGTTGGACCTTACTAGTGGATTCTAAAAATTGCAATTGTCTCTTAGAGTATTATATATCTATTAAGTGTTTCCAAATTGCTATAGTGTTTATGTTCAATGTATATTTTAATTTATGAACATTGTTTAATGAAAAATACATTTTACGATCAAAACTTTATACCAGTATTTGAAATATACAAAGACAAAATACAGAAAATATAGGTGAAAATTTGTCAAAATTAAAAAGACAACATTGAGGGAAATGTAATTTTGAGAACATGGTTTATTTTAGAAAATATCGGCTATGTTTAGTGTTTGTTTTGGGATTGTAACAAGACAAAGGAATGGATATCTTTTTAACTTGTGTCTTATTTTATAATTCTTATGAATTCCATGTTTACTGAGCAAATTATAAAGTATAAGCTCCATGTCATTATTTTCTCAACTAAACTTTGTACATAATAAAATGTATACCATGTAATGTCCAGATGATTTGAAATTTCAGAATTTTACAAAAAAATGTTAAAAAAAAATTCTGACAATTGTTTTAATTGAAAACAGAGTAAATTGATTTAATGAAGGAGTAATTTTGTTACTGAAATAAAGTGCTTAGGGGAGAATAAACTACACTGCTTATTGCAAGGAGAGATAGATACCCTGTATCCAATGTGTTGAATGGAATGGAGTTTACAATGTGATTTGTCTCAATGGTACGCCAGATACCAGTATTTATACTACATATATGTTTATCATTATTAGTCTTTCATATTACAATTTTACAAATTACAATGTATATAGAGTTGGTTAATTGTTTTGTGTATGAAGTCTCTCTCTCTATTTTCCTTTTCAAAAATGGATCGGTCATTAATACGTTGTCAAAAGTCAATGAGATTGAGCTCATCCTTCTCTGCACTTGTCACTACAGCATTGTAATACCAGTGCATTAGCAGTTATGGCTACTGAGGCCAGGATCCTATCAGGTCATTACAGGTTATAAGATGACTAGATGATGGGTATTATAGGAAAAAAGTCTGAAAAAATCAACATGTGAGAGTTTGGAAACCACAAATGGAAATGTACAGGGAGAGAGACTAATCAGGTAGATGCTGAGAGGATCAAAATGTGATTTAATCATTGATGTATTTATGTGTTTGCATTGATTGATAATAGACTGTGTATAATTTCAATATAACCATGTTCTGTGATTAATGCATTCCATGATCAATTGATACTTATATAGTATTCTTCAACCAAATCCCAATGTTATTTTAGTTTTTGTTTAAACTTTGTGAACAGCAGCCATTAGTAAATCTTTCTTACCTGAACATCTAATCAACATTAAAATGGAATCAGGTTAACTCATTGAAGGAAATAAAGAATGTTATCTGAATTTAAAAGGAAATAAAACTGTTGTATGTATCTGAATTCATGAAGAAGTAATGTACTATCTAAATGTATGAGGAAGTAAAAAGTGAATTAGAATTCAAAAGTAAATTTATCAAAATTTACAGATACATAGAGTATTATCAGAAATAACAAAGAAAAAGTATCATCATAGTTTTGAAATAAATTTTTATCAAAACAAGGATGTGAAGTTGACGGTATATGATCCCTGTGTACATGTACATAGGCGTCAGTCTTCGTCTTTCTTTACAGAGATCTTTTTATAATACATTTTTTCCATTTTGTTTTATCAACTTGGTATGATATGATTCAATATTTCTGTTGCCATACTTCACGAAGAAAGAGCTGTTTAATCATCCGACTTGACAGTCACAATAGAGCATCATGCCAACGCTGCTTGGCCTTTGTATAATTCGGCTCTCTACTTGTTATTGTAACCGATTAATCTAGTCAAATTGTAGGTTTCCCAGTCCCTGTCGATATTGTGTAAATCATCACCAATACATTAAATTATGCACTGAAGATACATGAAGCATTACATTTACTGTCTTACATGTGTTATCGTAGTAATAGGCTATTTGTGTATATATGACAGGTGCTTTGTCAGACCGTCTACAACCGATACAGGAACTGTTTGGTCATATTTTATAAAGAATTAATGTAATGCTTTTACAAGTTTATTTTGGGATACGTGAAGAGGTTTAAAGAAAAAGATCCAAATTCATGCTGTAACAAACTTCTTTGATGAAGAAGGTGAAGGGGCTAGAAAATTGTTAGAATGAAGTTAATTTACAGGGTATAATCAATATAGGATCATTTCACTGTATCACCTAGTATACCTTACCATTACAACAAATTTTAATGAAGAAGATATTGATTTTAATAGGACTTTAAATTATATTAATCTCGAAGATTTTGTTCATATATAAACAAGTGACCATATATCTATTCATACAAGCCTATGGGTGATGATGGCTATAAGAGAACTGCTGGCCAGCAACAGAAGTTTTTATAGTTACGTAAAATTATATTGTCATAGGTTTAGAAAGTGATGGTTGTATTGTTACTGTAGTATGTCCACTATATGTAAACACAGTTATTGAACAATAAAGATATTATCATGTATTATTCATGACTTGATTCTTGATTGATAACCTACTGATAAGTCATTACAACACTGTTGGTCGGTCTGAAAACCTAACATGGCTGCAGTCTTGTAAAACACGTTTTCAACTTCTTCTCCACCTCACCAGTGTGATTCAGCTCGAACAAAATCAAGAGATCCTGAAGCGGTCCTGACGAAATGCTGTTTGTTGGGAAATTCCAGACCAAACTGAAAAGAAACCCGCAGGCTTATTGCCCTGTGAACAGCCAGGGTCATTTTGAGGCAGGGTCTCCTTGTAGTAGTTGGTGACTACCTCACTGAACATATATGGGAGGCCCATCTCATGCCATCCAGAGCAATTAGAGTGAAGTGTCTAGCCAAAGGACACAACAACAAAGACCGGCCTGTTTCTCAGCTTTCCGAGAAACAAAACGACATGGAAAGGGGTTTGAAGAGTTTTTCTCCAAGAATATGTCCTAGAATATTTCTCTTGAAATAGCATGAAATTGTAATCAGAAATCATTGAAATTGTTTTAAACCAAATTTATTAAATTCCTTTCAATAAAGATTTCATATAAATATAATGAATACAACAAATTTTCAAATCAGTCTTAAGTTAGACCTATACAATACTGGTCAATAATTGAACATTCAGCAACATTTAACATAAAATCTGCACCAAACTCTTAATGTACTACAGTAAATACAGATTTTCTTGGATTGTAAGGATGAAAGCGATAAGTTTATGAAGTGCAATCCCAGCAGTAAAACTATGACCATCACATATTGTGATTCAATTTTAATCATGTAATGAATGCATATAAAAAATTCAAAATGAAACCAGTAAAACAGTATTGGGACTTGAATGTATGATAAATATGTGGCTAGAATAATACAATGTATACAACACAGTAAGGACGGAATATTTATACATTGTAAACCATGTAGGATATTTACAACCCGCCGAAGTGTGGGTGAAATGTTCATAAAATTACCAAATAGGACATTTAAACCAGCCGAGATATGGATAGATTGTTCATAAATTTGTCAATGTATGGATTGACTGATCATACATTTTAAACCAAGAAGAATATGCATAGTTAAGGATGGAATGTTTATATATTGTAAACCGAAAATGTTTGATGTACAACCTATTTTCAAAGAGTGGATGGAATCTAAGCATAATGTGTCGTGTTATGATTCTGACTTTACAATGGACAATGGTCATTATACTCAAGATATTATGAAAGTTTTTTCACTGCAAAACATATAGATTTTTCATACATATATATATATATGTATATCATAAATAGGACAAACAATACCTGTATAACAAGTATCTCTGTACAAAGACTTGGGTGGACGGAATGTGTTGTGTCGATTAACTATACATTTACTCCTATAACATAAGAGGCCGCTGGCCGGCTCTTTTTCTATCGGATATTATTTTGCCGACTGCGACACGGCGCCTGTCAAAAGTATCTCGCCGTGTAAAACCTCTAACATTGTTGGAGTACTATACATCATGGTGGTTTATATTTAACAGGAGAGGAAAAATGCAGCGACCAGACCTGGACTTGAAGCGGTTACCTCCAAATTCTTGATGAATGCTCTAACTATTTGAGTTGAGCCCAGCAGTCCAGTTCTGCTACATATGCCTTCTTATCCATAATTTCAACCAGTTTCATTTTACTTGCTGTACAAGATGATTTGATATTAAGTGATATCACACCACAATAACAAGGTCTCTGGATCACTGTTCAGTCTTTGATTAGATGACCAACAGTGTTAATCTCAATCTACACCCAGAGTTGTCTTTCCTTACACTCACTAACAGTAATTAAAGATAACTCTGGATAGCGATTGGTGTCGACCCTTGCCGAGGGTTTTATATATGGTAACTGCTATCGGTAACAGTATGTACAATATAGGAGTTTCATAACATCAATTCTGTCACTAATTAATGATAAATACTTGGTACATAATTAACGCTACAGTACAGCCAACCATTGCACACATCCTCGACTCCCACGGATCTCACACCACAGCTTCCATACCAGTACCATATAAGAAGGACTAGCATATATTTCATCTAAAAATTTAAACAAAATATATCACTAAATTTTGACTTAAATCAATTGCAGGATTTTTCAAGATACTTCAAAAAAAACTTTGAACACAGAATTGTTGATGTAATGGCTCATTACAGATCAAAATGAATTATGCTTTCATGAAACAATTAAAAAAAGAAGTTCAAAATCAGCTTGACAAATACATGTTTGTTGAATAATTTTGAATTATTTCTATCTATTTTTTTTCATGTCAATAACGTTTTTAGTGAAAGTTTAATACTCAACTAAAACAATATTTATGTATAAATAGGTTGATAGAAATCTGGATATACCCGAGTACTTGATCTACTGACGACTTTCCTCAATCCACATCAGCTCATTTAACTCATCAACACATTATTACATCTATTAGGAATTTATAAACATCAGCAGTTCAGAGACAGCATGCCAATATTTCATGCAACTTCAGCATTTTCACAGTTAAAAATCATCATTACAGTAAATATACATTGTATATCATATTTGAATTATGGTTTCAAAAAATAAAACTGGCTCACTATACTTTGATTCTAAGATAAAATACAGACATATCTTGTGATGACATGAACATAAATCTAGTTTGGAGCAGTTACACTACAAAACAACAGCTAACATGTACCTGGTAATTGTATACATATTATATATCTTAAACAATAAACATGGAAAAAAATTGTGTCACATGTTTTCTGATGAGCATCATCTCATCCCAGTTCTGCTATAAAAGCTTGATGTATGGATTTTTAATCATTAACTGTATCTTACTGAAATATACTGATCCTATTAAAAAGTTGAGAATTTTCATGCATCTTCTGGCATGACTTGTAAAACTGAAGTCAACATATAACAGAATCTCCAGCAGGAATTCAGTAATACCACATTGAAGTTGTATCGTAAATCTTCTTACTCCAGTGGCTTGGAATTCTAACATGTTGATAATGTGACCACATTTATCCAGACGATATCTGAATATCTGATATTCAACATGTTTAACCTAAAGGATTATCAAATCTGTAGTCCATTACAGATCAAGGAGTTGTCTACCTTGGACAATGAGACTTTACTTGATGACTATAAATATCAATCAAGTTCTGAATCATTCCACAGAAGTTTGTCGATGACATCTGATTTACTGTCCGTGGAACCAACATTTGTAGCTAAGTCATTAATTTTCTCCTCCTTGGTCTTTTTACTCATAGCTTCCTTCTCTTCCTCTGTGAACTGAATAGTTCCCATCTTTTTGACTCCGGTGCCGTCCATTTTCCTGAGGTTGCCGAGGAGTTCCTGTGAATGTATATCTTGTGTGGCTTCATATGACATGTTACTGGATCCAGTGCTTGTCTGTGTTGTGGAGGGAACTTCTTCTATTAACAATCGTGTAGACCCTGCTGTCTGTTTGTGTATCTGTCTGTGGAGCTCGTGTAGGAACTTCCTCTATCAACAATCGTGTAGACCCTGCTGTCTGTTTGTGTATCTGTCTGTGGAGCTCGTGTAGGAACTTCCTCTATCAATAATCTTGTAGAACCTCCATCTTTGTTTGTGTCCTCATCATCATCATTCATCATTTCTATCTTTGGCTTGTATGTTTTCTGTACAGAGATTTAATATTGAAATAATAATAGCTGTCAGTAAAATATCAAACCAGATAAATATCTTTTTTATTCATCTTTTTTTTTCTATCATTTTACAAAGATATCATAAAAACAAGTAGCAGGCAAAATTACATCCTTCACAATTATTTTATGAAATTAAGATGCAGATAGAAGAGAAAATGTTAAACTAATTTTGACCAGGACTGATCTTTGTTTACCTTGGTCTCCTGGGGGACTAACTGTTCCTCTACATCCACATCCTCCAGGTCAGGTACATCCTGTGGAGGAGACAAGTCATGGTCAAAATAAGGTAATACAACTGTCACACTTCACACATTTCATGATTTCTAATTTGAATTCAAATAAATAAATAATAAAAAAAAAAAACATGAACAGAAAATGTTCATTTGACTGGTTCATCTTCATTCTTAGCATAGTTGTTTAAATAAAAACTCACCTCATCGTCTTCATCCTTGTCTGAGTCACCTGAAATTAAAAATACATGTCCTTATAAAAGTTACATCACACTACTGGTGACAGATTTATATAACACTACCGGTATATAGTACTTCTACTGGTGACAGATTTATATCACACTACTGGTATACAGTACTTCTACTGGTAACAGATTTATATCACACTACTGGTATACAGTACTTCTACTGGTAACAGATTTATATCACACTACTAGTATACAGTACTTCTACTGGTAACAGATTTATATCACACTACTAGTATACAGTACTTCTACTGGTAACAGATTTATATCACACTACTAGTATACAGTACTTCTACTGGTAACAGATTTATATCACACTACTAGTATACAGTACTTCTACTGGTAACAGATTCATATCACACTACAAGTATACAGTACTTCTACTGGTAACAGATCTATATAACACTACTGGTATACAGTACTTCTACTGGTAACAGATTTATATCACACTACTGGTATACAGTACTTCTACTGGTAACAGATTTATATCACACTACTAGTATACAGTACTTCTACTGGTAACAGATCTATATAACACTACTGGTATACAGTACTTCTACTGGTAACAGATTTATATCACACTACTAGTATACAGTACTTCTACTGGTAACAGATTTATATAACACTACTGGTATTTAGTACTTCTACTGGTAACAGATTTATATCACACTACTAGTATACTAAACTTGAAACATGTTCAACAAATAGGGGATGACTTCTACACCATGTTAAACAATGGGTTTTGTTATCATAGTCTTACCTTTATCCTCTGTGATAAAAAGACGTGTACTTCCGCCATCAGACTTGGATTCTGTAAAAGGTACAAACATATATGTATATTACCATAAAAGGAAGTGTCTGGAGGGGGAGTAAACATATTGTGATTTATAGATAAAGATATATGTTATGCTATATTGTTGGGGATTTTTTCCTTTGTGACACTTCACAAAAGGCATACTCACTTTCAGTAGAGAAGATCCCTGTTTCTGACATCGGAGGTTTTCCACATATTACTGGGATTTCTCCATCATTATCATCATCTTCCTCCTTATCGCCTTCGTCGTCTTCTTTTTCACCTTCTTCATCATCTTCCTCCTTTGAATGAAACACATGATATATGTATTTATTAAGCTGTATCTCTTTGATATTAGTCATAAAAGAATAGTTGATTTTCCCTTTATTCTGTTGGGGAGTATTGATAGAATGTTGAAACCTGACAATAGCTGTTTTCATTGATGACATATACAAAATACATCCAGTATAACACGTGCTGTCAGGGTACTTCTTTACTTCTTTCATCTGTCCTTAAATGACCTTGCTGTGCTAATAGGACATTACCAAACCACACATTATATTGTCGGAAGTGATCACTCTTGTCTATAATACAGTATAGCTCGCTTATAATGAATTCAACAGGACAAGAGGAAATAACTTGATATATGTGAAATACAGTTTTAATATATCTGTTTGAGTCGATGTTGGGATTTTAATTAACTTTCTAATAGGCAGAGGTTCATGTCAAGTTTGTTTGTCTTAAGAAATTTTTTATACATAAAAATAAAACCATTTCGAGTTCCTGAAGTAGCCATCATTGATATTTACCTTCTGTCGTAACACCTCAGTGCTGCCCTCTAGTCTGTAGGTGCCTGTCAGCCAATCAACACTGTCTACATCCACCTTTCCTTCCAGCCCAGCTGCATCACGTTCCCTCTGGATTCGTTTGGCTTCCCCTCGCTTACGCATACCCAACATGGCTGAAATGCAGACAGGAAACTGATATGACTCAACAAAACGTAAGTGAGAGGTGGCTCACATAGATAAACCCACCTAACCACCAAACTTTAATCCGGTCTACATCAGGAGATATATTGTATATGTACAGACCGCAGTATACCATTAATACGGAGGTACATCTATAAAATGTAGGTATATTAATTTGTCATTTAAAAAAAAAAACTACTTCGACTGTCTGTTTTTATGTGCAGTTCAACTTCTACCACAACGACCTGTTAGTCATCCATGAAAACACAGGGGTGTTGGTTAAACATAAAAGGTATCACTTCATTAACATCCCCCATCACCCCGATGAGTTATTTTTTTTAATTATCTGGAGTTTGGTTGGTTTGAAGGTCAGTGCCATTTGTATACAGTACTATTGAGAGACTAAGTGTAAACTTATAGTCCCCTCAGTGGGGCATTAATCAGATTGTTAAATATATATCAACTTCTGTGTTCTCACCATCAACACTGTCTTTGATCTTCTTTCTATCCCTGTTTATCCACATCTCCCTCTCCTCACGCTCAGCCTCCACACCACCTCTGTCCCTGTAATACAACACGGTGTCAATCATATTACCAACACCCTACATCAAAGGAACTGAAATAGTGCATTCCAGAAAATTGAGGTCCACATCAAAAGATATTATCTAAAGTTGATTAAACTAGCCAGTTCACCATTTGGTTCAAAGCCTGCTCTCTGAGGGTCAAAATACACAGGCACAAACAGCTGGTTAAAAGCCTGGTCCCTCAAGGTCAAAATACACAGGTAAAACCAGCTAGTTCAAGGTCTGGTCTCTGAGGGTCAAAATACACTTGCAAAACCAGCTGGTTCAAAATCTGGTCCCTGAAGGTCAAAATACACAGACAAAACCAGCTGGTTCAAAGTCTGGTCTCTCAGGGTTAAAATACACAGGCATAACCAGCTGGTTAAAAACATGGTCTCTGAAGGTCAAAATACACAGGTACAACCAGCTGGTTCAAAGTCTGGTCCCTGAAGGTCAAAATACACAGGTACAACCAGCTGGTTCAAAGTCTGGTCCCTGAAGGTCAAAATACACAGGTACAACCAGCTGGTTCAAAGTCTGGTCCCTGAAGGTCAAAATACACAGGTACATCCAGCTGGTTCAATGTCTGGTCCCTGAAGGTCAAAATACACAGGTACAACCAGCTGGTTCAAAGTCTGGTCCCTGAAGGTCAAAATATACAGGTACAACCAGCTGGTTCAAAGTCTGGTCCCTGAAACTGAACACAACCTTTTGGTTCAAAGTCTGGTCCCTGAATGTCAAAACATACAGGCTGGTTCAAAACCTAGTCCCAGATGGTTAAAAATACAAACAGGCAAAGCACTAGTCCCAAACCTGGACCCTGATAGTCAAAATATAAACAGGCAAAACCACTAACTGATAGTCTGGTCTGTGAAAGTCAATATACAGCTTTGGAAAACAAAATGGTTCAAACTATGGCCCATGGCACAAAATATATATAACACAACCCTAAACAAAGTATGGCCTATCAGTTTATATTCTGGCCTTTTGAGTTTTGGTAAGCTGTAAGAGTCAAGAAAACGACTGTGACATCCTTCTAGTGTTTCATAACACATGTTACAGCATAATTACAATGATGTTTAGACATGAAAGCCTACATTTCCATCCCTTATCTCACATTAAAGACCTACCATGCCTCCGCACAAGCTCTGTCTTTGGGGAAAACTGGTCGGTCATCCAAATAGGTCAGGTTTTTCTATTCAGACAAAGAAACAAGATGATACACTGGTTATTATTACGTGTAAATGAGTTAAGAATAGATTGAAATGGATAAATGGATACTCCAAGAGGCACGTAATGTTAACACTAACAGGTCATCACACTAACACTAATAAAGTGATTAGAGTGAGGAGTTTACACCATACTTACCATTTTAACAATGCAGGTCTTTCTGTAGTTCTTGATGTTCCTGATAATTCCATTTCCCATCAAGTTCAAAACTTTCTGTTGAACAACAATTTAAAAACATGAAAATTATTTTTACACTAAAAAAAAAAGAAAAAGAATTTCATCTGTGATTTAACAGAAACATTTGCCTTAAATAAGTCCTATCAGAAACTTACTTGATGAATTAATTTCTTAACATGAAAATGGAAAAAAATGACAACAGTTGCTAGCCCTGTGTGTAATTAAAAAAATCATGGTTAGCTTAATATCTAATGTATTTAATCAGTAGGTAAACAAACAAAACTATGGATTAAATATGAACCTTATTTTTATCGTTTGAGGCAGCTTACCAGATTGTTTATCATCCTGAGTTATCAATATTGTCTAAACATTAAATATGTAAACCAGGTATATAAGCTAGGAAAAGATACATTTAAGAAAACTAACTTCAGCATAAATTGCAACTTTAATGTTAATAAAATACATCAAGCACACTAACCAGGGACTTCATTTTCTCAAAGACGTTGATAGCAGCAGGGTCTTCAATGGAATTGTGGGACAGATCGAGGACACTGAGACTTTCACACTCGGTCAAGTGTTCCAGGGACTCGACGGAGCTCAGTTTGTTGTGGGATATATTCAGAGTGTTGAGGACAGGCAGACATGCTGGAGAAGACATGTTTAATGTTACTATATTATCACTGAACACATCATAGTTAATTGTTGAGTATTTCTAACTTGTAATAAGAATCTTAAATTTGTTGTCTTTTACTTATACAAACTCACCTACAAACAATTTTAAACAGTAAATATCACAAAACTGTTAGCTTCATGTCATCAACGACTTATGACAAACCCAACTTTGTGCTTTATTAAAAGAATGAGTCAGATCACAAATAAATACATAAAAGCTTAATTGAATTTTGTACCAAGGTACAGTATTCCACCAATGACAGTGTTAAATGATATAATGTACTAAACATATCCACAATAGCTGTGTGTTAACCTGTAAGTCTTACAAGGTCCTTTATGACTGGCACTGGTAACAGGAAAATTGCTCTTATTCTATCTAGCTATATCTAGCTGTGTAATTAAGTTGTAGATAGTACTATTTATATCTAGCTGTGCAATCTTGTACAATGTACTAAATATAAATAGCTGTTTAATCTTTACAATGTATAAATTATATCTAGCTCTGTAACCTTGTATAATCTATTTATATAATCTTGTACAGTGTACTAATTATATATAGCTGTTTAATCTTGTACAATGTACTAATTATATATAGCTGTGTAATCTTGTACAATGTACTAATTATATATAATGTGTAATCTTGTACAATGTACTAATTATATATAGCTGTATAATCTTGTACAATGTACTAATTATATATAATGTGTAATCTTGTACAATGTACTAATTATATATAATGTGTAATCTTGTACAATGTACTAATTATATATAGCTGTGTAATCTTGTACAATGTACTAATTATATATAATGTGTAATCTTGTACAATGTACTAATTATATCTTATGTGTAATCTTGTACAATGTACTAAATATATCTAACTCTGTAATCTTGTACAATGTACTAAATATATCTAACTCTGTAATCTTGTACAATGTACTAAATATATCTAACTCTGTAATCTTGTACAATGTACTAAATATGTACCCATTTTAACCTGTAAAACATACCAAGGTTCTGTATCTTGCGGATGACATTGTGACTGACGTTTAAGGTATCTAGTTGGTGAAGTGGCTCCAGGTTCTCCAGACGGTCTATCAGGTTCTG
Organism: Pecten maximus; assembly: GCF_902652985.1. NCBI lineage: Eukaryota > Metazoa > Mollusca > Bivalvia > Pectinida > Pectinidae > Pecten > Pecten maximus. Next base: position 39,237,825 of record NC_047024.1, read on the forward strand.
TTGGAGGAACAGACAGCGCAAATTCACCTGGTTCTCCAGATTCTGAATCTTCTTGATCCCATTTACTTCCAACCATAGACACTTGAGGCCTGTGTACTCCTCAAGAGCCTCAATCTCAAAGATACCTGTTAGGTAACAATATAACATTGTATCTTTACATTTCAGCAGGTATGTGACAGGTTACATAAGGTAAAGAGGGTTATAACATTTAACACAGTTGTGGGAATAATCGAATGTAACAAACTTATAAATAATTACCAGGCAAGTATCTAGTTTTCATCGGTTTTGTCATAATCTAAATCTTGCATGGCTAACACTTAACCAGCAAACACAAGTCATACAAAAGGATAAAAACGTTATACAGACACAGGTAGATTAATGATTTTTGACAGAACAAAGTAATCTGACAACTAAACAAGTGTAATAAGACTGAAATTAATCTGGGGTATCATGGTTATGTCAGGGCACTCGACAGGAAAAAATTGTACTTATATCTTGGTACCATATGATGTTAACCACAAAAATAATCTTTCCTTTAGAACATTTCTGTGTGACAAACTGCAGACCACAAATCTTCAAAATACAGATTATAATAACAGATATCTATTGACTCAGCAGGTAGAGGTGATCAACCACACAAAGGAGAATTTGGATCGATATAATGATGAAATAACGGGAATGTTTTAAAATCTCCTCAACTTGATCATTTAATTTCTGTCTATAGCTACAAGACTGAGTTACATTCCAGGTGCCACTTTAATCAGTATGACTTCATGTACAGCAGTGTGATCATCGTGTACCACTATAAATATCTACAATAAAACTTGTCACTTTTCTTATTACTTAAATTTTGACTGATCAACAGTGAAAATATGACATAAAGATAATTGGCGGTTTTACCTTTGTAGTGAAGGTATAAAACATCATTTAAAGCTGGGGTGAGATACAGCTTCAAATCCTTACAATGCTGCTTCAAAAACGCCTTAGTCAATCTGAAAGTAAACAAAAAGAAATAAGTCACTTTGCGCCTTCGCGTAAATAATCAGTAATACCGGTAATAGAGTAAACAAAAACAAATTCCTTCACCTGGGAAATCCTGATGGAGTGAACAAAAACAAATTCCTTCGTCTGGGAAATCCTGATGGAGTCACACAAAAAATGATTTCTTTCTTACAATTCTTTTACATTACCGGTATGTTGAACTTGAAGAAGGATTTGGTAGGAATGAAACAACCACACATGGTTTTCCAAATTGGAAACAAAACACTTGGAAGTATCATTGTAATTTTAGAAAAAGAAATATTTGCCACCCATACAGATTAATGTCTATATGTGACATAGTGTAATACCTTGGCCAGTCATTCTTGGTTTTAGTTTTTGATGGATCGTCTTGGCTGACTGTCTTCTCATCCTTTGTCTTATCTCCATCTCCGGTATCTTCCTTGTGACCTTCATTTTCATCTTCCTTGTCTTTTTCTTTTTGATAAGAAAACAGATGAATCACAGGTAAGTTATTGCAGCAACTATCCAAAATACCATATAGTTGGATAAATTGTGAAGTCAATGACAGTCAACCAAATTAAATCTGCCATGTCTGTGTTATTTCCATGAAAAGTATATTTGTAGTACAGACATAGGCTTATCAATATAGTTACTACTTTTGAAAACTGCAGGAAATTTGAAAGTTGCAATGCTACATAATTATGAATTATATATATTATACAAGTAAAAAATGACAATAGTCCAACACATCAAATTTAATTCTGGTCACAGCAACCTTGTATATATATCTAGTTTTCTTACAGTTTATACTGTTGAAAATATCTATGCGAAATTTCATGGTAAAATGTTGGTGATTGATTACCATCAGCATCCTCATCGGACTCCTTTCCATTCTGTTGGTCTCCATTTTGGTTCTCTACCAGTGGTGGTCCCACCACATCTGAAGACCCCTTTTCTACAACTTCAATCTGAACTCGTTTTGGTTTCTCAACTAAAACCGGCTCATCTTCAGTTATCTCTTCAATCAAAGGCATGATGAGTCTTGGAAATGGTGTCACAACTTCAAACAAAATATATGCATTAGATTAGAAGAAGTACTACAATGAAAATTTGTAACACAGTTTTTCTTCTCAGTTTGTATGTGTAGGTGTGACATGACTGAATAGAGTGAAAACATGAACCTAAACAAGGTGTTTACTTCCAAAATGTACCATAATCTGACAACAAAGTCTACAAATATCGTAAGTAAAACAAAATTACACCCTCCATCGCACTAACTGATTCTCTAGTTTATCTGGCTCTCTAGCTTAAGCTTGTTTGACTTGCTATCTGGTTGAACTACTCCCGATTTTGACAAGCTATCTATAGTAAGGCTACTATATGTGGCCCTGTTGGTTTTTACTTAATGTCTTCTTTAGCTAGCAGGATCTCTAGCCAAGTCTATATCAGGGCCCCCTTGTCCCATCAGGTCCTCCCTTATACAAATGTAACAAGCTAAATCTAGTAAAGTCTCACTAGTTCATTTTGAAGGGATGTTTCTGGAATGTTCTGGAAAGCACTTGTCTAAAATCAATTGAACAGTTGAATTACCAGTACGTTAAATATAAAAAAAATTATGAACATATTGGCCTATTAAAAACTACAGCCATACAGTATAAGCAATTGTTTGGGATTTTCAAGATTCGTGTACGTTTTATATCAGAAAACCGTCGACAGACTTATACTGACAGTGCGTTAGCACAAACTGATATTTTGGTAACGGTAAGCAAGACCCAGAACAAATTCTCTAATAATTTGATTCCCTTCGTACAAAGATGCCATGTTCAATCGTCGTTTGATCTAATAAAATCAGTTAAATCGTAAAAATACCTTAAAGTCCCAGTCTGGTTCCTAGTCCTGTGTCTCAACACGTTTTGACTGATCGACTGACAGTGGCATGTGCTTTCACGCCGCTTGTAAACAACAATGGCGTCGTAGATACAGTATATCGGAAACTCTCGGATAGGTACCATGTAATTACATAAGGTATATTATATCGGAACCTTCCGTGTTTGTTCGTAAGGTTGACAGAAAGGGTTCGACGCTCAGTTGGCAAACAGTACCACGACAGACTTCGAAAAATATTTCAAATATTTGTATTGCTATTTTTTATCAAAAATGTTGCATTTCTAGCCCTAACGATCCAGACTTTTCTATCCATTTGATACAAACAATGCTTTACCTCTACCATAAACAATTTTATGCCTAACGTTAAGTGTAAAAAATATATTTCAAATATTTTCCTAATTGAAAATATTTTAACTGAAGGACAAATATCGTTTTGCCATTATGTGTTTTACCTTAACTTCTAATGATTTGATCCTAAGTGTAAGATGTGATAATTTTATTTTACGTTAAAATCATTTGTTAACTTTAAGTGTAAAGACATATGATCGTGTCACATAATGGCAAAATACTTTCCTTATGTCTAAAAAATGCACAAAACTTTTAAGTACTAACCCAAAGTATTAATTTCGTTTTCTCACAGGCCCTACTAAATGTTAGAAAATGTTACATATCGGTAAAAGCTTGCCATGATATTTTGCAAAGATGCGACTCGGATTACATTTTCATATAAAAAAAACTATCTTACTGGTGGAAGTTCTTTTGCCATTATGTAAAAGGTGTCTTTATTACCACTAAGTTTAATCATTCAGTATTCTATCTTATACGGACAAAAGAAGTGTCTTTACGGTAAATATCTTGTTCCCTTACGTATTTTGTGTATTATTTCACACTTTGGCACGCCATAAACTTTATATATGATATGTGTTGAACGAATTTGTGTATGTCTTACCATAAAAACCTAAAGATTACCTCATTTACTGCTGTTTAAAAGCTAAACAAGAAAGGCACACACTAACCCGGGACCTTCTTAATCCAGTCTCCCTCTCGGGGAGCTGAGAAACGGCTCGGTCTGTGACGTTGTTGTTGTGTCCTTGAGCAAGACACTTTATCCTAATTGCTTTGGATATGTTGTTCAGTGAGGTAGTCACCAACTACTACATGGAGAGAAGTCTCAAAATGACCCTGGATTTTTCCTAGACCTGGGTGTATCTATGCCATGGGGTTGATGGGGTGGTTGAATGATATGAATGAACCACATGGGTTCGTTACAAATGATATGATGGGCCACTTGTATAACCTTTGCTATGGCTAATTAACGGTGGCTGGGTTGTGCCATTTTGTCTTTTCGCCCCGAAAACACGAAAATTAAGGTTTTTAGATTTCGTCTTTTCGCCCGAGAAGACCAAAATTAACAAACATTTAATTTCGACTTTTCGTCCCGAAGTATTGTAAATGTTATAGAATTTTATAAGCAGTAATTACATCCACAGGTCATTTTCTGCTAAAGATTGTTACACGATTCGGTACGAAAAACGTACTTGGTAGGAAGCTTACAGTTCTTGATCATTTTTTCACCCATTTTCGGATTATCGGGCCGTCGGATTTTAAGATCTTCGGGATATAAGTGTGTCAATACATGGTCCTGAAGTCAACACAGTACTCGAAGATGTTCATCGTAGTCAAGCTGACGTACAATTGAAAGGGAAGGTGCACGAGGTCCAATGTACAGTTTGTAGCATGTTGCCGTTTCCAATAAAGGTCGGTTTCAGAGATTTCCCAGCTCACCCAGTGAGCAAGCAAACTTACCATTCTAGCAGTGACACCTTCACACAAAATGATGGGGGTGTCATGGTTCTATATCTTAAATTAAGTTACAGTCTGACTCTCTTTAATCATATATGTCCGGTATTTAACATACTGATCTAATGTTGACCTGAATTTATCTGAAATTCTTTTGTGAGCGTGAAAGGTAGAATTGTGCTCTACCCAGGAACACAACTACGTAACACATTCATGATATTCTATTTGTGGCATCACTTCAGGTTTATCTACAAAGTAATAGTTACTGACATTGGAGTGAAAGTTTTGATTCACTCTCATCTGAATATTAGTGTTCATGTCCTTGTGATGACCTCCAACCCCCGGTTTTCATTATATACAGGTGTAATTTTTTTATCGAATTTCAATCTAGCCTCCCAAAACGTCTAAAATGTGCTATACACATTAGGGAAGGTCCAAATACATGAACGTCTAAATTTTGCTACACGCGA
>NC_047024.1:39243483-39460901 GCF_902652985.1 Pecten maximus
TCTTGGGACAAGGAAAACAGTTCGGTATCAATAGTAGGTTTTTTATTCAGACAGGAAATGATAAGGTTATTTCGTAAGATATAGATTTGAAATGGATAAATGGATACTCCAAGAGGCACGTAATGTTAACACTAACAGGTAATCAGACTAACACTAATAAAGTGATTAGAGTGAGGAGTTTACACCATACTTACCATTTTAACAATGCAGGTCTTTCTGTAGTTCTTGATGTTCCTGATAATTCCATTTCCCATCAAGTTCAAAACTTTCTGTTGAACAACAATTAAAAACATGAAAATCAATTTTACACTAAAAAAAAAAAGAAAAAGAATTTCATCTGTGATTTAACAGAAACATTTGCCTTAAATAAGTCCTATCAGAAACTTAATTAATTGATGAATTAATTTCTTAACATGAAAATGGAAAAAAAATGACAACAGTTGCTAGCCCTGTGTGTAATTAAAATCAAAGTACTGAAAGTACTGTAGGAGGCGTTAGTCAGATGTAAAAGGAGATATTTGAAATAAAGCAAGAATACAAATTAAACTGATATCAACATGACTAAACATTTCCACTTAAGTGTGTCAAACCAACCGGACATAATGGTTTTCACAGTCCTGATGAATGTAATGGTTTAGACTGTTCCGATATACATAATGGTTTTAACCATCTTAAAGTTTCAAACCTACTTCTAAAAGTAGTTAAACATTTCTTATTTCAATCAAACCTTTACTTAAAAAGTCAAACATTTTAAATTTTTTCAAATCAACTTCTACTTAGGTACATGTCATTAACATTCATACTTTAAACCATCTTTTATACTTAAGTAGTTCAAAATTTGCATTTATGTGTTTAAAACAAACTTATATTTTATAGGCCTGGGTATTAGAAATGTCGAAACAATATGATATGCATTTCGATAAGTTATAACAATACACGATATGTATTGAAAATACAGGGAGTGTCTGCTACTTTTTTTGTTGAAAGTGTGCAATGTCTTTCAATATCTTGTAAACAAAATTGTTTATTCCTTTCTATTTTGATCTTAGAATAATACCAAATTAGATTGACGGCTTTTAAAAGTTATTACACTTTTTTTTCAACAAAGACCTCATTTGTTAAGGACAATTATTTTAAAATTAGATATCAATTCCATCTATTTTAATAGATCCAATGTCAATATTAACAATAAACTGTGATTTGTGATTTGTTGCTTTTTAATTTACCACCAAGATGTAGATAATAGCCTAGTAGCTATAGGTACTGTATATAAATATACAGCGTTTTACATGCAAAATATTGAAGAAAACTTTCATATTTGATATCAATTCAATATGATTGTATAAGTCCCTTGGGGTGGGGAAAGAACCCTGGGCCTATTTTTACATCAGGATTGTGTTCATCTCTTGGTCAATTTGGCTTAATTGACATAAATAACTTCTCTGAAACTAAGCAATCGATATAGCTCATACTTGACTGGTAGCATCATTTTGGGTAGGGATTCAAAATTGTAAAAATGGTGGGGTTGACCTCTGGGGGGCAGGGTCAAAAGGGGTCAATTGGTTTCTCTGAAACTAAGTTATGGATATAACTCACATTGGTGTGGTAGCAATCCCTATGGGGTTGTACCCAAAGTCAATTTCATTTCATGGATTAATTGCACAATTTGGTGTAAACCCTACATTTGTATGGTAGCATGGTTATGGGGTGGGTATTCAAAATTGTACGAATGTTGGGGTTAACCTCCCGGGGGCTGAAGGATGGGACCAAAATAGGTCTGACATTTTTAGAATAACAATAAACCAATGTACATGTACCCATATAAAATGCTTATGATATATTGACATAGAAATACCAGCGACAAATAAACTTAAGCATCATTCTTGTTTCATATCTCATAAAACCAGGTGAGCGATACAGGTCCTCTGGGCCTCTCGTTTTATCTGTGAAACCAAACAGATCCCAACTCCATAATCTTGCTGGACACCCCTTTTGAGCCAACAATTGAATTGCAATTTATGGATAATTTTTAATTTTGGCAAGAAAACATTCTTTAAAGGGCATGTCTGCATCATTTTTAATAATTTGCCCTTGAAACTTCGCACACACCTTCATAAGAGCCGGTTCTTTAAAATGTGAATGAAGGTCAAGGTCAGAGAGATAAACTCAATATTTGTAGCCAGTCACACATGTTACATGTATCTGTTTGCCAAATATCCAGCCTTCATGTGTATGTGCAGTTTTGGGTCATTTTTTCATTTTGGTAGGAATTTCTTTTTAAAAGTGCCATATCTGCATCATTTTGATTATTTGACCTTGATACATTGCACACACCTTTAAAAGGGCCGATTCTTTAAAATGTGACCCAAATTAATCATTTTGAAAGAACTTTGAATTTTTTTCATCATTTGACCCCCGTGACCTTGAATGAAGGTCAAGGTCAAATATAAGTATAACATTTGTAGCCAGCCATACGTTATCGATGCGCCAAACATCAAGCCTTCATGTGTATATAGATAAAAGAGCAGAAACCTTTATTCTGCAATTTTGGATTATTTTTTAATTTTGGCTGGAGAAAATAGCTTTATGATTCTTTTCCAAGTGCCATATCTTTCTGCCTTATTTTTATCTGATGACAATAAAATATGCACATTCTGTTTCAGTGGACTATGTTCTTTCATATGAAATGAAAAAAATAATCAATTTGAGATTTTTATTTTTGACATTCGAACCCATAACAAGTCGTTGGCCTTGACATTCTCTGACAATATGTCATCGAGAAAAGTTTGCCCTAACCACGTGCTAACCAATTTCCAATGAAAATGAAACAAATTATGCTAAAATATGTGTGATGAGTTTCCTATATAAACTATAGTAAAATGTATCCTCTCCCCAGGGAGAATGCGACACATAGGGGGCCATGAAATTAACAATTTTGATAAAACAGCTTAAGAACCTTTTGTACACCATTCTGCGATATCTTGGTCTAAGAAGAAGACCGACGCATGACGACAGATCAAATTATAATGGTGTATATTATGAGCTGAATGTCAAAGGATTGTAAACTCTGTACAAATTGTATTATATTATCAGGCAGTCAGCCTAAATGTATGTTTCATATCTACCATATTAGAAGTTTGATGTTTTGTACGATATATATATATACTTAATTTTTACACATACATTAAATGAGTTAGCTACTTTCATAAATTAAGATGTTTTTTCTAGAGTTTACTAGGCCGAATGAAATATGATCATGAGCAATCAGTATGGTCAATATGAGATTTGATAAAATGCCTCTTTTACGTAGGTCAACCACTCATGATCACTCAACTTCTTTTTGTAGGAGTCAATATTATATGTACGAGAATTAAACTCTCGCGATGTCTGTTGCACATAAGTACAAAGAAATACATTATCACTTAAGCCGAAAAAATTCACACTTAAGTAGCAATAACACATAATAGTCGAAAACCCAATATATGTGATCAGTGATAAGAAACAGTACTTATAAGCATTTTTGGCAATTTATCCTGAAACAGCTATAGCCTTCCATATTTGACATCCCACAGATTGTTGCTTGTATATATATATAGTTTTTAAGGTCAACATTGGAAAAAACCTAAATGGTTATACATGAATTCATAATAAATAGAATTATTGACAAAAAAGTTTCATTCATTTTCACACTTTCTGGAGACCAATAAGGAGATTGATGATTATTTTAAGGGATATGTTCGCGACATGAAAATCAAACATTTTTATTTAAATTTCAAAAGCAAAATAGATTTATTTTGAAAGTTATGAGGAATATTATTATTGATATTTGAGAAAGTCTTATATTATATGGATTTGATATTGATTGCCAATAGATATACATGTATTTATCATTTTACATGAAAACAACAAAAAGTTATATTACATGAAAACAACAAAAAGTTGTACTAATAGGTTAAAATGCAATTGGTATACATTTTGTTAATCTACAATTACTTTGTATTGTTTAAATATTCTATGTTATACAAACATTTCACAGCTTGGTGCATACAAATGTATATATATATTACATGAAAACATTTGAAAAGGTTGAATCGCGAGCTGAATAATATATAAACAGAGACCTATATATAGGTCTCTGATATAAATAAGACAAGCTGGTTCAATAATAATTTAGCATTTTCATATATATTACGAGTGCGAGTAGCTACTGCAGTAAACCTTATCACAGAAATCCAGATTCTGTATATTGTCTCTGTCGGGGAAGGTACAGCACAAATGACCACCACGACAGATATGTGCCAGTTTTCTTAGTTTTAAAAAATAAACGATCGAATTCCATCACGCCATCACGTAGGTCTACCGATTCATGGATTTGAAACACAGGGACTTCGATCAGTTATCGCAGTAATCCGAAGGGTTCTGGGGTTGATATCGCCTTAAAGCTGATTAAAGTTTGCATATAGTATATAGCAAGATCTTCAGAAAATTCGGACTATAATCGCAGTAGATATTGTGATTTTGTGGTCTGGCCAGGCTTGAACAACTTATCGTAAACAGTTTCGTCCTAAATAATCAAACACTTATTTCAGTGGGTCAACAAACAGATTTAAACTTTTTAAGCAACTTGCCTTTAATTCATGTTGATAGATATTAATTTCTAGCGACAAACATCAGTTTGATGCTTCGTGTGAAGCCCGTGTCCACGTGCCTCCATTTTGACAGGTAAACAGACGGAACACGTGATCGCTAAATATCGGACTAAATCTCATAAAATCTCGTGAACAAACTACCAAGTTGTAAACAAAAGAAATGTTGTTAGCCAAAACCTGGAGGGTATTATGAAAATCGGGAATTTGTTTGCGCTTGGTTGTTATGCCATCTTTATTTCTAGTAGTTAAACAAGTGTCCTCTGTAAGGTAACGTCAGAATCTCGCAGTTATCTCCCTTCAAACAGTATTTTCAATATAGATTTGCAAAAATCGATGCAGGTGTAGATATTTACAAGACATTATTCTTATTGTTTATTCAAAATAGTTCCTGAAATGTTCAAAACATTATCAGCATAGTTAATACATTTCTGTGCATATCTACTTTGAATGACGGACTACAATGACGTGCCTCATACTTGGAACTAATTATAAGCGAATCATTACCCCTAGTTACAGAAACTACTACCAGAGGTCTCAAATTCCGGGCTTCCGCCGAAGAGAAATTTATACTGAATATACCTTTTTTCATGTAATAGCACTTTATTTGTAGTCTTGATAGTTTTCATAAATGTATATATAGTTCAACTACATCATATATGAACCGAAAGAAACTACAAAATGAACTGTGAAAGGAAATATAACGAAAATGAAAGTGAGAGATTGTGACGTCACAACTCGTAGGTGATTGTAATATGGCAGGCGTAAACGCCTCCATAAAATCATGGTTAGCTTAATACCTAATGTATTTAATCAATAGGTAAACAAACAAAACTAACGATTAAATATGAACCTTATTTTTATCGTTTGAGGCAGCTTACCAGATTGTTTATCATCCGAGTTATCAATATTGTCTAAACATTAAATATGTAAACCAGGTATATAAGCTAGGAAAAGATACATTTAAGAAAACTAACTTCAGCATAAATTGCAACTTTAATGTTAATAAAATACATCAAGCACTAACCAAGGACTTCATTTTCTCAAAGACGTTGATAGCAGCAGGGTCTTCAATGGAATTGTGGGACAGATCGAGGACACTGAGACTTTCACACTCGGTCAAGTGTTCCAGGGACTCGACGGAGCTCAGTTTGTTGTGGGATATATTCAGAGTGTTGAGGACAGGCAGACATGCTGGAGAAGACATGTTTAATGTTACTATATTATCACTGAACACATCATAGTTAATTGTTGAGTATTTCTAACTTGTAATAAGAATCTTAAATTTGTTGTCTTTTACTTATACAAACTCACCTAAAAACAATTTTAAACAGTAAATATCACAAAACTGTTAGCTTCATGTCATCAACGACTTATGACAAACCCAACTCTGTGCTTTATTAAAAGAATGAGTCAGATCACAAATAAATACATAAAAGCTTAATTGAATTTTGTACCAAGGTACAGTATTCCACCAATGACAGTGTTAAATGATATAATGTACTAAACATATCCACAATAGCTGTGTGTTAACCTGTAAGTCTTACAAGGTCCTTTATGACTGGCACTGGTAACAGGAAAATTGCTCTTATTCTATCTAGCTATATCTAGCTGTGTAATTAAGTTATAGATTGTACTATTTATATCTAGCTGTGCAATCTTGTACAATGTACTAAATATAAATAGCTGTTTAATCTTTACAATGTATAAATTATATCTAGCTCTGTAACCTTGTATAATCTATCTATATAATCTTGTACAGTGTACTAATTATATATAGCTGTTTAATCTTGTACAATGTACTAATTATATATAGCTGTGTAATCTTGTACAATGTACTAATTATATCTTATGTGTAATCTTGTACAATGTACTAAATATATCTAACTCTGTAATCTTGTACAATGTACTAAATATATCTAACTCTGTAATCTTGTACAATGTACTAAATATGTACCCATTTTAACCTGTAAAACATACCAAGGTTCTGTATCTTGCGGATGACATTGTGACTGACGTTTAAGGTATCCAGTTGCTGTAGTGGCTCCAGGTTCTCCAGACGGTCTATCAGGTTCTGTTGGAGGAACAGACAGCGCAAATTCACCTGGTTCTCCAGATTCTGAATCTTCTTGATCCCATTTACTTCCAACCATAGACACTTGAGGCCTGTGTACTCCTCAAGAGCCTCAATCTCAAAGATACCTGTTAGGTAACAATATAACATTGTATCTTTACATTTCAGCAGGTATGTGACAGGTTACATAAGGTAAAGAGGGTTATAACATTTAACACAGTTGTGGGAATAATCGAATGTAACAAACTTATAAATAATTACCAGGCAAGTATCTAGTTTTCATCGGTTTTGTCATAATCTAAATCTTGCATGGCTAACACTTAACCAGCAAACACAAGTCATACAAAAGGATAAAAACGTTATACAGACACAGGTAGATTAATGATTTTTGACAGAACAAAGTAATCTGACAACTAAACAAGTGTAATAAGACTGAAATTAATCTGGGGTATCATGGTTATGTCAGGGCACTCGACAGGAAAAAATTGTACTTATATCTTGGTACCATATGATGTTAACCACAAAAATAATCTTTCCTTTAGAACATTTCTGTGTGACAAACTGCAGACCACAAATCTTCAAAATACAGATTATAATAACAGATATCTATTGACACAGCAGGTAGAGTTGACCACACAAAGGAGAATTTGGATTGATATAATGATGAAATAACGGGAATGTTTTAAAATCTCCTCAACTTGATCATTTAATTTCTGTCTATAGCTACAAGACTGAGTTACATTCCAGGTGCCACTTTAATCAGTATGACTTCATGTACAGCAGTGTGATCATCGGGTACCACTATTAACATCTCCTACAATAAAACTTATCACTTTTCTTATTACTTAAATTTTGACTGATCAACAGTGAAAATATGACATAAAGATAATTGGCAGTCTTACCTTTGTAGTGAAGGTATAAAACATCATTTAAAGCTGGGGTGAGATACAGCTTCAAATCCTTACAATGCTGCTTCAAAAATGCCTTAGTCAATCTGAAAGTAAACAAAAAGAAATAAGTCACTTTGCGCCTTCGCGTAAATAATCAGTAATACCGGTAATAGAGTAAACAAAAACAAATTCCTTCACCTGGGAAATCCTGATGGAGTGAACAAAAACAAATTCCTTCGTCTGGGAAATCCTGATGGAGTCACACAAAAAATGATTTCTTTCTTACAATTCTTTTACATTACCGGTATATATGTTGAACTTGAAGAAGGATTTGGTAGGAATGAAACAACCACACATGGTTTTCCAAATTGGAAACAAAACACTTGGAAGTATCATTGTAATTTTAGAAAAAGAAATATTTGCCACCCATACAGATTAATGTCTATATGTGACATAGTGTAATACCTTGGCCAGTCATTCTTCGTTTTAGTTTTTGATGGATCGTCTTGGCTGACTGTCTTCTCATCCTTTGTCTTATCTCCATCTCCGGTATCTTCCTTGTGACCTTCATTTTCATCTTCCTTGTCTTTTTCTTTTTGATAAGAAAACAGATGAATCACAGGTAAGTTATTGCAGCAACTATCCAAAATACCATATAGTTGGATAAATTGTGAAGTCAATGACAGTCAACCAAATTAAATCTGCCATGTCTGTGTTATTTCCATGAAAAGTATATTTGTAGTACAGACATAGGCTTATCAATATAGTTACTACTTTTGAAAACTGCAGGAAATTTGAAAGTTGCAATGCTACATAATTATGAATTATATATATTATACAAGTAAAAAATGACAATAGTCCAACACATCAAATTTAATTCTGGTCACAGCAACCTTGTATATATATCTAGTTTTCTTACAGTTTATACTGTTGAAAATATCTATGCGAAATTTCATGGTAAAATGTTGGTGATTGATTACCATCAGCATCCTCATCGGACTCCTTTCCATTCTGTTGGTCTCCATTTTGGTTCTCTACCAGTGGTGGTCCCACCACATCTGAAGACCCCTTTTCTACAACTTCAATCTGAACTCGTTTTGGTTTCTCAACTAAAACCGGCTCATCTTCAGTTATCTCTTCAATCAAAGGCATGATGAGTATTGGAAATGGTGTCACAACTTCAAACAAAATATATGCATTAGATTAGAAGAAGTACTACAATGAAAATTTGTAACACAGTTTTTCTTCTCAGTTTGTATGTGTAGGTGTGACATGACTGAATAGAGTGAAAACATGAACCTAAACAAGGTGTTTACTTCCAAAATGTACCATAATCTGACAACAAAGTCTACAAATATCGTAAGTAAAACAAAATTACACCCTCCATCGCACTAACTGATTCTCTAGTTTATCTGGCTCTCTAGCTTAAGCTTGTTTGACTTGCTATCTGGTTGAACTACTCCCGATTTTGACAAGCTATCTATAGTAAGGCTACTATATGTGGCCCTGTTGGTTTTTACTTAATGTCTTCTTTAGCTAGCAGGATCTCTAGCCAAGTCTATATCAGGGCCCCCTTGTCCCATCAGGTCCTCCCTTATACAAATGTAACAAGCTAAATCTAGTAGGCCTAAAGTCTCATGATCACTAGTTCATTTTGAAGGGATGTTTCTGGAATGTTCTGGAAAGCACTTGTCTAAAATCAATTGAACAGTTGAATTACCAGTACGTTAAATATAAAAAAAATTATGAACATATTGGCCTATAAAAAACTACAGCCATACAGTATAAGCAATTGTTTGGGATTTTCAAGATTCGTGTACGTTTTATATCAGAAAACCGTCGACAGACTTATACTGACAGTGCGTTAGCACAAACTGATATTTTGGTAACGGTAAGCAAGACCCAGAACAAATTCTCTAATAATTTGATTCCCTTCGTACAAAGATGCCATGTTCAATCGTCGTTTGATCTAATAAAATCAGTTAAATCGTAAAAATACCTTAAAGTCCCAGTCTGGTTCCTAGTCCTGTGTCTCAACACGTTTTGACTGATCGACTGACAGTGGCATGTGCTTTCACGCCGCTTGTAAACAACAATGGCGTCGTAGATACAGTATATCGGAAACTCTCGGATAGGTACCATGTAATTACATAAGGTATATTATATCGGAACCTTCCGTGTTTGTTCGTAAGGTTGACAGAAAGGGTTCGACGCTCAGTTGGCAAACAGTACCACGACAGACTTCGAAAAATATTTCAAATATTTGTATTGCTATTTTTTATCAAAAATGTTGCATTTCTAGCCCTAACGATCCAGACTTTTCTATCCATTTGATACAAACAATGCTTTACCTCTACCATAAACAATTTTATGCCTAACGTTAAGTGTAAAAAATATATTTCAAATATTTTCCTAATTGAAAATATTTTAACTGAAGGACAAATATCGTTTTGCCATTATGTGTTTTACCTTAACTTCTAATGATTTGATCCTAAGTGTAAGATGTGATAATTTTATTTTACGTTAAAATCATTTGGTAACTTTAAGTACGTGTAAAGACATATGATCGTGTCACATAATGGCAAAATACTTTCCTTATGTCTAAAAAATGCACAAAACTTTTAAGTACTAACCCAAAGTATTAATTTCGTTTTCTCACAGGCCCTACTAAATGTTAGAAAATGTTACATATCGGTAAAAGCTTGCCATGATATTTTGCAAAGATGCGACTCGGATTACATTTTCATATAAAAAAAACTATCTTACTGGTGGAAGTTCTTTTGCCATTATGTAAAAGGTGTCTTTATTACCACTAAGTTTAATCATTCAATATTCTATCTTATACGGACAAAAGAAGTGACTTTACGGTCAATATCTTGTTCCCTTACGTATTTTGTGTATTATTTCACACTTTGGCACGCCATCAACTTTATATATGATATGTGTTGAACGAATTTGTGTATGTCTTACCATAAAAACCTAAAGATTACCTCATTTACTGCTGTTTAAAAGCTAAACAAGAAAGGCACACACTAACCCGGGACCTTCTTAATCCAGTCTCCCTCTCGGGGAGCTGAGAAACGGCTCGGTCTGTGATGTTGACTTTGACTTTAAACATATTTTATTGTCTAAACAAGAACAATAGGATTAGGCACAAGTTATTACAACTTATGAAGCCTTCTCCACTCAACATGTTAATATTTACAAGTAATGACATAGGTATAATATATAGTAAATCATGTAACAATTAGGAGGAAAAATGGATAATTTAACATACAATATACATTTACATAATAAAGAGATACAAGTATATATATTCAAAATCTTCTGCTGGACTTTATGAAAGACTGCACATATCCAAATACATAACTATTTACTTCCAAAGCCAAGTTTTCATTACCATATAATAACAAATTTAAATTTACATGTATATTTAAATCATTAAAATATTGGAACATTTCAGCACGAGCAGTAGCATATATTGGACATTCAAAAAAGAAATGATGCACATTTTCACAAATGTTACCACAGTTTACACAAATAGAGTCCTCTGCCAAATTTACACGAAAAAGATCATCCTTAAGAGAACTACACTTATATCTTAATTTTGTATGTATTATATTAAACTTTCTTTCACCATAATTATAGTAGCAAGGCAGACTAGTAGAAATAGGTTGAGAGAGAGCTAGTTTGAAAGAAGAAAGAGAAATGGATTTAACATTGTCGTCTAAATTGTTCCAGTTTCTTAAGGTAGAGGGAAAGAAGGAGTTTATTGTAGAAGAGAGTCTGTAATTTGGAATTCTGAAATTGTCCTTATTTCTTAAAGGGTAAGGGTTATTATTTCCCACTGAAGGAGGTAATAAGTTAGATAGATAACTTGGAGTCATATTATTTTTTATTTTATAAAGTAATTGAAGATTTCTTTTAGCTCTTCTGTCTGAAAGTGGTTCCAAAGATGTTTCAAAATATAAAAATTCTTTTCTTGTATAAGATGGTAGACCAGTTATTATTCTAGCTGCTTCAAGCTGAGCCCGCTCTAACTTTTCTGAGTCAGCTTGAGAGCATCCGCCCCAAACCTCACATGCATATTCCAGAACAGGTAAAATAAATGACTTATAAATTCTTAAAAGAGCATCACGCTTTAACATATATTTAATTTTCCTTAAAACATTTATTTTTTTCATTACTGATTTGTATATCTCATCAATGTGGTCAGACCATTTAGCATTTGAATTAAATATTACTCCAAGATGTCTATGTAAACTACTAAAATTTAAAAAGGTTCCATCAAAAATTAAATCAAGATTTTCTTCAATATTGTCGGAGTTTGATATAAAAATTATCTCAGTTTTATTAGGATTAAAAGAAACAAGCCAAGTTTTTGCCCACTGATTTAATTTTTCTAAATCTCTGTTTAAAACTAATTCAATTTCTCGGCATGAAGAAGACGACTTTATAAGAGAAGTGTCATCAGCAAATAAACGTGCTGTTGACTCAAGTTCATCAGCTATGTCATTAATATATATTAAAAAAAGAAGAGGTCCTAGAATTGAGCCCTGGGGAACTCCAGCCATTATCATACCAGCATCAGAAGATGAACTGTTAATATATACTTTTTGTTGTCTGTTACATAAATAGTTTTCTATCCAGGACAAGAGGTTACCTGAAATACCATATGAATTTAACTTTGTTAGGAGACCTTTGTGCCAGACTCTGTCAAAGGCTTTCGAAATGTCACAGAAAATCATACAAGTATGTTTCTTTTCTTCTAGATTTAGACAAATGTTATGATAAATTTCAATTAGTTGGTATACTGCTGAATTTCCAGGCATAAATCCTGCTTGAAACCGATAAAATAATGCATTTTCAAAAAAATAATTATACAAGTGCTTAAAAATAACCCTTTCTAACACTTTCCCAACAGTAGAGAGAAGAGATATGGGACGATAATTTGATATAGAATGCCTATCTCCTTTTTTAAAGAGGGGCATAACTTTAGCTGTTTTCCATATATTTGGAAAAATACAAGTAGATAAAGAAAAATTAAAAAGAAGTTCAAGGGGTTTACAAACTGTATATGCTGTGTATTTAAGCATATGATGACTTATACCATCTTCACCTGAGGCTTTTCCAAGCTTTAAATTTTTTAAAACATCACAAATTTCATTAGAAGTAACTAATAAGGAATTTAAAGAGCTGTTAGTTTTTGGCTCTAAGACAGGCACTTCACTATTATTATCATCAATATTAGTAATACTACAAAAATATTCATTTAATAAATTTGACTTGTCTTTATCATCGACAGATATATGACCAGTGTTTGGGTCTATAAGAGTAGGGATAGACTCTGTCCCTGAATTATTTATAAGTCTCTTTATTAGCTGTGATGTTGTTGTTGTGTCCTTGAGCAAGACACTTTATCCTAATTGCTTTAGATATGTTGTTCAGTGAGGTAGTCACCAACTACTACATGGAGAGAAGTCTCAAAATGACCCTGGATTTTTCCTAGACCTGGGTGTATCTATGCCATGGGGTTGATGGGGTGGTTGAATGATATGAATGAACCACATGGGTTCGTTACAAATGATATGATGGGCCACTTGTATAACCTTTGCTATGGCTAATTAACGGTGGCTGGGTTGTGCCATTTTGTCTTTTCGCCCCGAAAACACGAAAATTAAGGTTTTTAGATTTCGTCTTTTCGCCCGAGAAGACCAAAATTAACAAACATTTAATTTCGACTTTTCGTCCCGAAGTATTGTAAATGTTATAGAATTTTATAAGCAGTAATTACATCCACAGGTCATTTTCTGCTAAAGATTGTTACACGATTCGGTACGAAAAACGTACTTGGTAGGAAGCTTACAGTTCTTGATCATTTTTTCACCCATTTTCGGATTATTGGGCCGTCGGATTTTAAGATCTTCGGGATATAAGTGTGTCAATACATGGTCCTGAAGTCAACACAGTACTCGAAGATGTTCATCGTAGTCAAGCTGACGTACAATTGAAAGGGAAGGTGCACGAGGTCCAATGTACAGTTTGTAGCATGTTGCCGTTTCCAATAAAGGTCGGTTTCAGAGACTTCCCAGCTCACCCAGTGAGCAAGCAAACTTACCATTCTAGCAGTGACACCTTCACACAAAATGATGGGGGTGTCATGGTTCTATATCTTAAATTAAGTTACAGTCTGACTCTCTTTAATCATATATGTCCGGTATTTAACATACTGATCTAATGTTGACCTGAATTTATCTGAAATTCTTTTGTGAGCGTGAAAGGTAGAATTGTGCTCTACCCAGGAACACAACTACGTAACACATTCATGATATTCTATTTGTGGCATCACTTCAGGTTTATCTACAAAGTAATAGTTACTGACATTGGAGTGAAAGTTTTGATTCACTCTCATCTGAATATTAGTGTTCATGTCCTTGTGATGACCTCCAACCCCCGGTTTTCATTATATACAGGTGTAATTTTTTTATCGAATTTC
This sequence comes from Pecten maximus, assembly GCF_902652985.1. Classification (NCBI taxonomy): domain Eukaryota; kingdom Metazoa; phylum Mollusca; class Bivalvia; order Pectinida; family Pectinidae; genus Pecten; species Pecten maximus. The sequence continues at coordinate 39,257,590 of NC_047024.1, forward strand.
AATCTAGCCTCCCAAAACGTCTAAAATGTGCTATACACATTAGGGAAGGTCCAAATACATGTAGACTGTAACTAATTCTCAAGTCCCTGTGCTCCGATCTTCACCTTCTCTAACACTATCAGAGGATTCTTACACGACGAGAAACTTATGACTGGTGCATAGTCGGTTGGTGTCAAAACCAAGAAATAGCCAGAGACCTTTAGCTAGCTGAAGTAATCTTCACCCAGCTGAGTTCAGATACCACCATTCCTCCCTTCTAATGATACCTTTACAGTAGTGGGAATACCTCCCTTCTAATGGTACCATTACAGTAGTGGGAATACCTCCCTTCTAATGATACCTTTACAGTAGTGGGAATACCTCCTTCTAATGATACCTGTACAGTAGTGGGAATACCTCCCTTCTAATGATATCTTTACAGTAGTGGGAATACCTCCCTTCTAATGATACCTTTACAGTAGTGGGAATACCTCCCTTCTAATGATACCTTTACAGTAGTGGGAATACCTCCCTTCTAATGATACCTTTACAGTAGTGGGAATACCTCCCTTCTAATGATACCTTTACAGTATTTGGAATACCTCCCTTGTAATGATACCTTTACAGTAGTGGGAATACCTCCCTTCTAATGACACCTTTACAGTAGTGGGAATACCTCCCTTCTAATGATACCTTTACAGTAGTGGGAATACCTCCCTTCTAATGACACTTTTACAGTACTGGGAATACCTCCCTTCTAATGATACCTTTACAGTAGTGGGAATACCTCCCTTCTAATGACACCTGTACAGTAGTGGGAATACCTCCCTTCTAATGACACCTTTACAGTAGTGGGAATACCTCCCTTCTAATGATACCTTTACAGTACTGGGAATACCTCCCTTCTAATGATACCTTTACAGTACTGGGAATACCTCCCTTCTAATGATACCTTTACAGTAGTGGGAATACCTCCCTTCTAATGATACCTTTACAGTAGTGGGAATACCTCCCTTCTAATGATACCTTTACAGTAGTGGGAATACCTCCCTTCTAATGATACCTTTACAGTAGTGGGAATACCTCCCTTCTAATGATACCTTTACAGTAGTGGGAATACCTCCCTTCTAATGATACCTTTACAGTAGTGGAATACCTCCCTTCTAATGATACCTTTACAGTAGTGGGAATACCTCCCTTCTAATGACACCTTTACAGTAGTGGGAATACCTCCCTTCTAATGATACCTTTACAGTAGTGGGAATACCTCCCTTCTAATGATACCTTTACAGTACTGGGAATACCTCCCTTCTAATGATACCTTTACAGTAGTGGGAATACCTCCCTTCTAATGATACCTTTACAGTAGTGGGAATACCTCCCTTCTAATGATACCTGTACAGTAGTGGGAATACCTCCCTTCTAATGATACCTTTACAGTAGTGGGAATACCTCCCTTCTAATGATACCTTTACAGTAGTGGGAATACCTCCCTTCTAATGATACCTTTACAGTAGTGGGAATACCTCCCTTCTAATGATACCTTTACAGTAGTGGGAATACCTCCATTCTAATGATACCTTTACAGTAGTGGGAATACCTCCCTTCTAATGATACCTTTACAGTAGTGGGAATACCTCCCTTCTAATGATACCTTTACAGTAGTGGGAATACCTCCCTTCTAATGACACCTGTACAGTAGTGGGAATACCTCCCTTCTAATGATACCTTTACAGTAGTGGGAATACCTCCCTTCTAATGATACCTTTACAGTAGTGGGAATACCTCCCTTCTAATGATACCTTTACAGTAGTGGGAATACCTCCCTTCTAATGACACCTGTACAGTAGTGGGAATACCTCCCTTCTAATGATACCTTTACAGTAGTGGGAATACCTCCCTTCTAATGATACCTTTACAGTAGTGGGAATACCTCCCTTCTAATGATACCTTTACAGTAGTGGGAATACCTCCCTTCTAATGATACCTTTACAGTAGTGGGAATACCTCCCTTCTAATGATACCTTTACAGTAGTGGGAATACCTCCCTTCTAATGATACCTTTACAGTAGTGGGAATACCTCCCTTCTAATGATACCTTTACAGTAGTGGGAATACCTCCCTTCTAATGATACCTTTACAGTAGTGGGAATACCTCCCTTCTAATGATACCTTTACAGTACTGGGAATACCTCCCTTCTAATGATACCTTTACAGTAGTGGGAATACCTCCCTTCTAATGATACCTTTACAGTAGTGGGAATACCTCCCTTCTAATGATACCTTTACAGTAGTGGGAATACCTCCCTTCTAATGATACCTTTACAGTAGTGGGAATACCTCCCTTCTAATGATACCTTTACAGTACTGGGAATACCTCCATTCTAATGATACCTTTACAGTAGTGGAAATACCTCCCTTCTAATGACTAGTGTACAGTAGTGGGAATACCTCCCTTCTAATGATACCTTTACAGTACTGGGAATACCTCCCTTCTAATGATACCTTTACAGTAGTGGGAATACCTCCCTTCTAATGATACCTTTACAGTAGTGGGAATACCTCCCTTCTAATGACACCTGTACAGTAGTGGGAATACCTCCCTTCTAATGATACCTTTACAGTAGTGGGAATACCTCCCTTCTAATGACTAGTGTACAGTAGTGGGAATACCTCCCTTCTAATGATACCTTTACAGTACTGGGAATACCTCCCTTCTAATGATACCTTTACAGTAGTGGGAATACCTCCCTTCTAATGATACCTTTACAGTAGTGGGAATACCTCCCTTCTAATGACACCTGTACAGTAGTGGGAATACCTCCCTTCTAATGACACCTTTACAGTAGTGGGAATACCTCCCTTCTAATGATACCTTTACAGTACTGGGAATACCTCCCTTCTAATGATACCTTTACAGTAGTGGGAATACCTCCCTTCTAATGATACCTTTACAGTAGTGGGAATACCTCCCTTCTAATGATACCTTTACAGTAGTGGGAATACCTCCCTTCTAATGATACCTTTACAGTAGTGGGAATACCTCCCTTCTAATGATACCTTTACAGTAGTGGGAATACCTCCCTTCTAATGATACCTTTACAGTAGTGGGAATACCTCCCTTCTAATGATACCTTTACAGTAGTGGGAATACCTCCCTTCTAATGATACCTTTACAGTAGTGGGAATACCTCCCTTCTAATGATACCTTTACAGTACTGGGAATACCTCCCTTCTAATGATACCTTTACAGTAGTGGGAATACCTCCCTTCTAATGATACCTTTACAGTAGTGGGAATACCTCCCTTCTAATGATACCTGTACAGTAGTGGGAATACCTCCCTTCTAATGATACCTTTACAGTAGTGGGAATACCTCCCTTCTAATGATACCTTTACAGTAGTGGGAATACCTCCCTTCTAATGATACCTTTACAGTAGTGGGAATACCTCCCTTCTAATGATACCTTTACAGTAGTGGGAATACCTCCCTTCTAATGATACCTTTACAGTAGTGGGAATACCTCCCTTCTAATGATACCTTTACAGTAGTGGGAATACCTCCCTTCTAATGATACCTTTACAGTAGTGGGAATACCTCCCTTCTAATGATACCTGTACAGTAGTGGGAATACCTCCCTTCTAATGATACCTTTACAGTAGTGGGAATACCTCCCTTCTAATGATACCTTTACAGTAGTGGGAATACCTCCCTTCTAATGATACCTGTACAGTAGTGGGAATACCTCCCTTCTAATGATACCTTTACAGTAGTGGGAATACCTCCCTTCTAATGATACCTTTACAGTAGTGGGAATACCTCCCTTCTAATGATACCTTTACAGTAGTGGGAATACCTCCCTTCTAATGATACCTTTACAGTAGTGGGAATACCTAACAATATATGTTTCAGCATACATACTTCAGCGTCTGATGCATGGTACTAATGACCATTCATAGGTCAGTGTATGGGTTGCACTGTATTTCGACAATAAAAGAGACTAGTGTATCAATAAACTACAATGACTGTATAATTATTGTGTCCTTGTTATGGTATGACACCAGTATCAGGAGGGGGTCATATTGTAGATTATAAGTATTGGGGATTTTGAAGTAAGATTAAACTAGTATAGGAGAACAATATTTTTTGAAAATGTGTACTTTGTATGGAATTTAAAAAGAATATCATATTTTTATCTTTGGCCGAAGTATCAAAATTCAAAATGGATTAAATTCCCAAAATAATTTGAACTGTTACAGTTATTCCTATAATTGTCAAACTTCATTTTAACCCACTGTAAGATGGCCGTCACCAGATAATGGACTATTCAAATTGCCTTGTTACGCCTAGGTCAATCATTGGTGGACAATCCTTGTTATTGCTTTGTCTTGGCAATTACTGGAAGGTTTTTTTCTCAAAGTTCATAATGATCCAGGTTCCCTGGTCCCTAGTTGTGCCCATTCAATGTTGTGAGTGGCTTTGCAAACAGAATTGCCTACAGGTAGCCATCTTGGATTTTGAAATTTTTCTTACTATTTCTGCTGAAGTTCAGTGATGATATTTCCGAAACTTAATTTGTAGCCTCTCTTGGACCCTAGTTGTGCCCATTCAATTTTGATTCTGATCAGGAAAACAAAATGGCTGACATGGAGGCCATCTTCGAATTTGACAGTTTTGAGAAGAAATTGATACATTTTTCTCAAACATGATATGTGAAACAAAATGGTCGACAGGTGCACGTGGCAATAGTTGAATTCATTGATTTTAGTTTTTATTCCTCAGAAAGTTTCTGATTGATTTTTCTCAGATTACATATGTGTAGGTTTAACCCGTCTTCAAATGATGAAGAAGAAAAGATGGGCGATGAGAAAAATAGAAAAATGATCAATCTTGCCTATACCCACTAATAATCATTCAATGGTGGGTACCAACATCGCTCTGGGATCCCTTCTACAATAATGGTCAATGCAAAAGGTTTTGTTCATTTCCATTTCATCTATTTATGTGTTGTGTCTGAAAAAGAACTTTCTGTATTTTCTTGTGCCATGTTAGTTGAGTTCATGGGTGGCATTGACCTCAATCATCCAAGTGGTAAGAAACATTGTTTTAGACAATATCTAGAATCTCAGACAACATCTAGAATCTCTCTATAATCTCTCATCTCAGTGGGGGTTCATAGGGGAGGGATTACAGAAAAACTTTGACAAACAACTCAACTTCAAAAATATGTATAATATCAAATTTATTAATCTACCTATTACATATTAATTGTGAGCAAATGTTCACATAATTACATGAAAATACATGTAAGTTGAATTGCCAACAATTTATACAGCATTCTCTACAAAAAGTGAAATATTTCTTCGCTGCCATACAGTGTAACATCTCCCGACCTTAACAACACAATGTCATGTCCACAAAAATGATGGCAGGTATTCTACATTGTAATCATGTATTGTCAAATTACCTCCAATTAGTCTGTGACTTTAAACTAAAATATATCAAAATGAATATCGTATAACAATATAATGGAATGTCAGATTTTAATAGAATATCTTATCACGTTTTAATGGAATGTTCCACCACTCTAATGGGATGTCTCTTGTTATAAACTGCAATACCTCATGCTATCAAAATGGAGGATCTTAATGTTTTAAATGCAGAATTTTATCACATTTCAATGGAATATTTTGTTATATTAAAATGCTGCAAAACATAATACTATAACAAAATATATCATCACATACTATAATTGAATATATCATTAGGTTTTAACAGATAATATCCTTGAAAATGGAAAATATCACCATATTTCAATACAACATATCACCATGTTTTAATGGAATATATTGTTTTAATGGAAAATCTTAAATTTTAATGGAATATCTTGTATTGTAATGGATTGTGGCATCAAAATGCAATCTTTTCACAATATCTTAATGAAATATCTCATTACATTTTAATGGATGACGTCATTACTATATGATATAATGCATTCTGAGGAGTTCACCCTATAACTAATGACAATTTATATACATGTGTAAATATATATATTTACTTATGAAAAAGATTCCACAAGTACTTTAGATGCTGTATAAAGCACTACAATTTTTTATACTAAATATACAATTTAATTAATGGAAGAATTAAATGCTAGAAAAATATAGTATGTATATATAAAAAAAACATTTTTATGGAATATGTGTAAACATATATATGCATATATATAAAGTATATGTACACAAAATGATTGTTCTCTACTTACAAACACCACCAACTACCAGTGCGACTCATTTCCCAGAGCTTCTCTGTTAGTGCCATTCATTAATTAAAACAGGTCTCTCTTCAAATACAACATGTCAACAAACTTTCTTGTTTTGATTCAATGCTATTCTTTTCCAAATACAACACGTAAACAAACTTTCTTATTTTGATTTAAATATATAATTTGGTAAACTAGCTATAATGTTGTCGCTGATCAAATGGAATGTAGTAAATACTGACTTATTTACACAATATTATGCACACTATGATTTTGGACTACCTAACAAACACATGATAATGCAGCCTTTTCATAATACTGCTTGACAGGAGTATTATGTCAGATTATCAAATTACTTTCATCCACCATTATTTTCCTCGTAGATGCATACATGGAGTCTGTAGATAGGGATTTGTGTGAAATAGCCTTGATGTTTTCATTTAAAGATGCTATAATGGCAGATCATGGTCTAGTAAAAGGGTATGTCAATATATTTATAAAGCTATTTTCTTTTAAAGCACATTTCAAAAAATTTCAAAAATAACAACATAACAATAATTTGATTGTCTATCAAAGCTCTGCACAACCAGTAGGCACTTTTAACCAATATTTATACTGTTCATAATAACCTGTCCAATCCAGATGTTTTGTTTAAACTGAAATATTTATGTAACAGGTTGGCTCCCTACAATTCCGAGCCCTCTGAAAAAGGTGTTTGGTTAGCATACTGTAAAGTATCATATTTGATATTCCTTCATAGCACTCATTAAAGTCATCAGAAAAAATATACAAAATCAAACAATTCTGCATTGTACATCACACTTTCATTAATGAATGATAAGTATCACGTAAACGAACTCTTTCACAGATATTCCTCACAAAAATATTCTTCTGAACAGTATTTCTCTGTAAACCAAAACAATTGGTAGGGTCATACAGATAGCTTGATGATTTTTGATGAATTTAATAAATGTCTAAATGTCACGCTTTGTACTGGATCTTGATCCCTCGGTCTCGTAGTAAGCCAGCTGTGGGGTATACTGGTACTGTGGGGCAGGGGCTCGGTAGAAACCATCGTCAACAGAGCTGAAAATTTGAAGTATTAAATGATAATAATAATACTAAAAAAAACAAAACAAAAAAAATAATAATAATACTAAACAAGCATAGTGGGTATCTAAAGCAAAACACGTCCCGTAACGGCCCTCGCTAGAAATGGTAACAGTGACCTTGACCCAAAATCCCTGGAACTCGAACTTGTCCAAGATATTATGGTTGTTTTATCATTGTGTGAAGGTTGATCAGCATCCCTCAAGGAATGAAGCTGCTAGAGCGAAGACAAATCTTGGCATTACATATGTACACACAAAACAGTGGCATTACATATGTACACACAAAACAGTGGCATTACATATGTACACACAAAAAAGTGGCACTACGCATGTACACACAAAACAGTGGCACTACGCATGTACACACAAAACAGTGGCACTACATATGTACACACAAAACAGTGGCACTATGTATGTACACACAAAACAGTGGCACTACGTATGTACACACAAAACAGTGGCATACGTATGTACACACAAAACAGTGGCACTACGTATGTACACACAAAACAGTGGCATTACATATGTACACACAAAACAGTGGCACTACGTATGTACACACAAAACAGTGGCACTACATATGTACACACAAGACAGTGGCACTACATATGTACACACAAAACAGTGGCACTACGTATGTACACACAAAACAGTGGCATTACATATGTACACACAAAAAAGTGGCACTACATATGTACACACAAAACAGTGGCACTACGTATGTACACACAAAACAGTGGCACTACGTACAAAATGTATGTACACACAAAACAGTGGCACTACGTATGTACACACAAAACAGTGGCACTACATATGTACACACAAAACAGTGGCACTACGTACAAAATGTATGTACACACAAAACAGTGGCACTACATATGTACACACAAAACAGTGGCACTACATATGTACACACAAAACAGTGGCACTACGTATGTACACACAAAACAGTGGCACTACGTATGTACACACAAAACAGTGGCACTACGTATGTACACACAAAACAGTGGCACTACGGATGTACACACAAAACAGTGGCACTACGTATGTACACACAAAACAGTGGCACTACGTATGTACACACAAAACAGTGGCACTACATATGTACACACAAAACAGTGGCACTACGTATGTACACACAAAACAGTGGCACTACGTACAAAATGTATGTACACACAAAACAGTGGCACTACGTATGTACACACAAAACAGTGGCACTACGTATGTACACACAAAACAGTGGCACTACATATGTACACACAAAACAGTGGCACTACGTACAAAATGTATGTACACACAAAACAGTGGCACTACGTATGTACACACAAAACAGTGGCACTACGTATGTACACACAAAACAGTGGCACTACGTATGTACACACAAAACAGTGGCACTACATATGTACACACAAAACAGTGGCACTACGTATGTACACACAAAACAGTGGCACTACGTATGTACACACAAAACAGTGGCACTACGGATGTACACACAAAACAGTGGCACTACGTACAAAATGTATGTACACACAAAACAGTGGCACTACGTATGTACACACAAAACAGTGGCACTACGTATGTACACACAAAACAGTGGCACTACGTATGTACACACAAAACAGTGGCACTACGTATGTACACACAAAACAGTGGCACTACGTATGTACACACAAAACAGTGGCACTACGGATGTACACACAAAACAGTGGCACTACGTACAAAATGTATGTACACACAAAACAGTGGCACTACGTATGTACACACAAAACAGTGGCACTACGGATGTACACACAAAACAGTGGCACACGTATGTACACACAAAACAGTGGCACTACGTATGTACACACAAAACAGTGGCACTACGTATGTACACACAAAACAGTGGCACTACGTATGTACACACAAAACAGTGGCACTACGGATGTACACACAAAACAGTGGCACTACGTACAAAATGTATGTACACACAAAACAGTGGCACTACGTATGTACACACAAAACAGTGGCACTACGTATGTACACACAAAACAGTGGCACTACGTATGTACACACAAAACAGTGGCACTACGTATGTACACACAAAACAGTGGCACTACGTACAAACGTATGTACACACAAAACAGTGGCACTACGTATGTACACACAAAACAGTGGCACTACATATGTACACACAAAACAGTGGCACTACGTATGTACACACAAAACAGTGGCACTACGTATGTACACACAAAACAGTGGCACAACGTATGTACACACAAAACAGTGGCACTACGTATGTACACACAAAACAGATGGAGAGGAAACTATTGTCACCCAGGTTTCACTGTACATGTTAAGGGACAAATAACATGAGACAATCTGACAGTTCCTTGCCAGATTAAGGTCAAAGGTGAAATGAAGGTCAGAGTAACAAACGGATGATACAGGACACCACTGAACTACTGTTACATGTTGCCATTTATTTTGATCATCATGTCGCATGTGAGTTTGGTTTGGTAGTTACACATATTGTCCTGTACAACACTATACACAAACTGTATTAGATCTATGGGGACATTATACTTACATCATCTCTTGTCTGGGTAGGATCATCTGAGCAGGATTTCTGAAGTGACATAAATGTTTAATTATACATTGATATTAACAGCATAAAACCAGAATTGTAAGCTAAAGGTTAATTTTCAGTTCATACCTGGTAATAGGGATATTATAAAAGGGGCATAACTCCTCAGAAAAAAATTGAAACACAAGATGTATGGAGTTTTAAAGGAATTTCAGACTGTGGGCAATTATACAACAAAAAAAAAGGAAAATGATCACATATTGGGTTTTTTTTTTCAAGAGAACAAAACAAAAAGAGTTGATAGAAAACTTACATGAATTGCATTGGCCTTGGTTTCTCAACAACAACCCTCTGTCTTTCTATAGCTTCCTCTCTACATACACCTGGAAATTAAAAGCACATTTATAGTACGAAAGTACAAAAATAATTTATACAGTGATATATATGTTATTAGCCTACCTTGTATTGTTTTTTCACCTATCTATTTTTGACATATCTTACTCATAGTCCTTTAATTACAATGAAAGATTTTCAGTTTGGAGATTTTAAAGTATTTGGTTTTTCTGGACTCCATCTTCAGTGTTAAAACACTCAAACATTGATATAAAGCCATGTATTACTAGTAATCACACCCTTGAACTGGTCCCAATGATCTATATACTGTATTTATCTGCAGATAAGTCCCAGCCCACAAATAACTCCCTATCGTCGAATAAGCTCCCTACTTCATTTTCACAGAATCATTTGTTTTAAAATAGAAAGTTAAAAGTGGTAAACAAATAGACCCTTCCTCAACTTTAGTACTGAGATTTTACACAAGAGGACATCTATGGTAGTCACATATCACTTGTACCCAGCCGTGAACTGGTCTCTGTACTCTATATAGTCACAAATCACTTGTACCCAGCCGTGAACTGGTCTCTGTACTCTATATAGTCACAAATCACTTGTACCCAGCCGTAAACTGGTCTCTGTACTCTATATAGTCACAAATCACTTGTACCCGACTCTGACCTGGTCTCCATACTCTATATATAGTCACAAATCACTTGTACCCGACTCTGACCTGGTCCCCATACTCTATATATAGTCACAAATCACTTGTACCCGACTCTGACCTGGTCCCCATATAGTCACAAATCACTTGTACCCGACTCTGACCTGCATGGTCCCCATACTCTATATATAGTCACAAATCACTTGTACCCGACTCTGACCTGCCCTCAATGTCACTTGTACCCACTAATGAACAATTGAAATGTTTGACACTTACCTCTGGTCACACAGCAGCAGACGATGATGATGACAATGAGAATGAGGACGAGAGCCGAGATGACGATAGCTACGATGAGTCCAGTACTGATACCGTCCACTGTAGGTCTAACAGTCGTGGTCACTTCACCTTAAAACAAATCAGGTTTATGTGAAAATACTTTTGAAAATGTCTGAATCATCAAAAAAGACAACTTATGGTTTTATTTAAAGGTAATTAACCTTACATATATAATTCTTAAGTATTTTCACACATTGACAGGTGTGGAGCAAAAATGATAGTTTTAATAAAATTTAAATAAATTAAATAAAATGCAACATAAGCTAGCCATTGACAGGGTTTTATGATAAAATTCTTGATTTTGAAATGACCAGACAAGCAACTGTCAACACAATAGCTACTACCTTGACATGGACATATACCTGAAGACACAGTGTAGGTAATGGCCGATGATTCGCCAATGGTGTTGGTGGCATAACAGGTATAAACGCCGTAGCTATTGCTGTCGGTGGCAACAACACGGTAGACAAGACTGTTGGCATTTTCAACACTACTTCCATCTTTCTGCCATCTGTAGCTCTGTACGGCTGGGTTGGCCACAGTGTTACATTCCAGGTCCCTCTGGGCATTCAGACTCAACACAACAGTTGCCTGGGCAACGGTGACAGTGCTGATAGGTTTGTCTGTAATACACAATATTTGAACAATCAGTTATTTAACAATGGGACTGTATCCTCACTTTTTATTTATTTATATCTGAATCCAACATCTTAACGGCAAAATTGTAATAAATTTTACTTCACCCTAATAGTCTGGCTTAATAGTATCTGCTGCCAAACATATGACCATCCAATCAGCTGGCACACATTGGATCACATGACACTTACACTGTACATCCAGGTTGAATCTCGCGGTTTGTGACCCCTGTGAGTTGGTGGCCGTACAGGTGTAGGTGCTGTCATGGCCGCGGTCAATGTTGTCGATGACGAGGATTTTACCGACAGACACGGCCTGGTTGGTGTTGTCCTTGACCCACTGGAAGGTGGCAGCTGGGTTAGCATCTGTGATACACTCGGAGGTAATGGACTGTCCTTCTCTGGTGGTAAGAGATGTTGGGTCCACAACAGTGTTCCTAGGAGCGTCTACAAACACATGATGATATTATGGTATGTGTTGGAAAGATTAAATCATTTTAATTTGCCTGAAGAATTAGTTGAAGTGAAGCAAATGGTGGTATCCAATTTCCAAATACATGTATAAATTGGATACCACCACCTTCATCAATCATGATATACAATTTGTACCTGAAACATATAAGCTGACTATGATCACATCTTGGCTAACCATAAAACATATAAATTAAGCATTGATAATTTACAAATTAGAAAACAGCAGTTTATTTAACAGATATATATACATGTATAAGTAAAGTTAATGATTTAATTAAAATACAAATGCATTAATTACAAAATACATATTTATTCTAGTTGTACTGCTGTATACATGTACTATAGATATGAAAACAAGAACCTGGCTGTATAGGTGATACATTATTTTGTGGTATGGTAATTTTCTACCGAGAGCAATAATGTACGTTAACAAACAAGATAAACATAAAAGTGGTTGTTTTCTCAAATCAACCATCCGGAGGCATCACACGAGATGGTGTAGAGGTCTCGTGACTTCAGACAGGTTTGTCCTGACGTGTGAAGACAGAAAAATTGTTCCAGGATATTTCAATTGGTTTTTACGATTTTTGCAACTTCTTGACATATCAAAGATACCAATTTTTCTACGGTATTACATGCAATGTTGATTGCATTAGTGTTCAAGTTTGTACACAAGTGGGTCTTAACAAACAGGATATACATACAGGTGGTCGTTAGTGGACACGTGACTTACAGGCGACAATGAGGTTAGTGAGACCGCTCTGTCCAGTGCCCACAGTGTTAACAGCATTACACCTGTAGCTTCCTTCATCAGACATGGCGAGGTTATTGATGATGAGGGATGGGGAGCCTACAGTAGAGCCGGCGTACTTATTGGTATTGGTACTGATGGTGGACGAAACTCCATTAACAATCTTTGTCCAGTATACAGAGGTGGCCGCAGGGGAGGCATCCACAATACACGCCAGTGTGGCACTGGTGTCAACATCAACGGTGTAGGCGGACACGGTCACACGCACAGATGGCAGTGCTGTAGAAAACAGAAGGGGTGTATGTAATACAATGAAGTGTTGTCTTACTAAAAAAATGTCTTGCGTATATATAATTATGAACATTAAATATTGAATATTAAGAATCAATATACATTGTAAATGTATCACAACAAGAAATTTCTAAATTTTTGAATTTTTGGCATTTTGTAATTACCATATAAAAAAAAGACAATTATGTGAGAAATAACAGTAAGGAATATCTTGTTGTATTAACTGATGGTAATACTTACTTCCTGTCACATACAGGAAGACCTGTTGGCTCTGTCCGGTGCCGACACTGTTGCTCGCCTTACACCTGTAGGTACCTTGGTCACTGAGTTGAGCGGTGGAGATGACAAGGGATGGATTGGATACAATGCCACCACTATACCTGGAGTTGGCTACGTTTATGTTACTGACCGCACCATTCGAGTTGATGTACTCCCAGGTAATGCTGGTGGCCGAGGGCACAGCAGATACTGTACATGTGATGGTGACTGTATCGTCGAGGGACACGCTGTAGGAACTCTGAGGAACAGTCACTGATGGGATGTCTGTAGAAACGAGTCACAGGTTTTATAAGAGTGATTTTTTTATATCAAAACAAGCAATACTGTTGAGTCTGCTATTTTTCAGGGTTTATATCTCTGCTTTTTACCACAATATCATAAAATCACAAAAATAGACATACAAAGAAAATAACTAAAGGAAAGTATTTTTTGACATCACAATTTACAGGAAAATATATCTCGTTTGTTTCAAACATTTGGTAAAACTGCAAAATTTTGAATGGTTAAAAAAGATGTTACAGAACACTGGTACATAAATTTAGATACTGAAAGAGAAAGGATGCACCAGGCTATTCTGCAATTAAATTAAATTCATTACTATTGCATTTGTTGGTACTGTCTAAGGTCTATTTTCTATTTACCCTTTTTCAAAGTTTATCAAATAACTTCTACATTCAACAACAACATATTCTTTATATAAACTATTCTTAAATGATAAAATCCTCTGGAGATTTGTGAGACGTACTTCCTGTGATGTAGAGGTAGGCTTGGTTACTCTGACCCTCTCCAACACTGTTGCCCACTATACATCGGTAGAAAGCCTGGTCACTACTGTCTGTTGAGGTGATGGTCAGTGAGGGATTAGCAAGTGTGGAGCCGCTGTATTTATTAGTGTTGAAAGTGTCAATGCGAGTTGTTTGTGTGTCCACAATTTTGTTCCAGTAGACAGATGTGGCGTCAGGTGAGGCGCTGTAGTCGCAGTCGATGACGGCAGTTTCACCAACGACAAAGGAGTAAGATGGTCTACTGATCACAACAGCAGGCACCACTGCAAAGGGAGACAATTCAAAATATCACAAGACATCGAGATAACAAGGGAGACAACTCAAAATATGACAAGACACCGAGATAACAAGGGAGACAATTCAGAACATCACAACACATCGAGATAACAAGGGAAACAATTCAGAATATCACAACACATCAAGATAACAAGGGAGACAATTCATAATGTCGGGAGACAATTCAGAATGTCACAAGACACCGAGATAACAAGGGAGACAATTCAGAATATCACAACACATAGAGATAACAAGGGAGACAATTCAGAACATCACAACACATAGAGATAACAAGGGAGACAATTCAGAACATCACAAGACACCAAGGTAACAAGGGAGACAATTCAGAATATCACAACACATCGAGATAACAAGGGAGACAATTCAGAATATCACAACACATCAAGATAACAAGGGAGACAATTCATAATGTCGGGAGACAATTCAGAATGTCACAAGACACCGAGATAACAAGGGAGACAATTCAGAATATCACAACACATAGAGATAACAAGGGAGACAATTCAGAACATCACAACACATAGAGATAACAAGGGAGACAATTCAGAACATCACAAGACACCAAGGTAACAAGGGAGACAATTCAGAATATCACAACACATCGAGATAACAAGGGAGACAATTCAGAACATCACAAGACACCGAGATAACATCCTTATTTTACACAGTCAACACTTATTTAATGATTATCTGAATTCAGTACTTTTTATATGACACTGACTACTAATTCAAAGATATTATAGATTTGAAACATTTTCTTCATGTTATTCAAGAAAACAATGTGCATTTAGTTATTGATAACATAACAGGAGTGGAAAATATTTGTCTTATTGTCCCGTTACAAAAGGTATTAAATGTGAATGTTATTCCCAGTGATCCTGCCCCGAGTACTACCCATATCAAGACCAGTACTTACATCCATCAACGGTGAGATATCCCTGAGAACTACGGCCCACACCGACACTATTTATAGCTGTACAGATGTAGTAACCCATGTCATTGGTTGTGGCGTCAGTGATAGTTAGAGATGGGTTGCCGACTGAAGAGCCAACAAACTTTGTGCCATCGATGGTGAGGGTAGTGGTTACGCCTCCAATAACGCGTTCCCATGCGACCGTGGTAGCCTGTGGTGTTGCGGACACTGTGCAGTCGATGGTGACAGAGGTACCTAGAAGGGTATTGTATTGGGCCTGTCCAATCGATACAACAGGGACGTCTAGGGTAACAAGAAAAAACATATTAGGTATGGTTATTATGTATTTCACATGGCACACATATCAAATATTGCTGCAAACAAGCAGAAACATAATACCCTGTACAGAAACTAGCACTGTACGCCAAAAGCCAATCGTATATCTTCTGCTTCAACATTAACATGAATGTAAAGAAATTATCAAAAGGGGAATAACTCTTTGTAAAATTGTCAAAACTTAATAGTAAGCACTTAACTGATTTCAGCATTACTACTGATCAAGTGTGATTTAAGTGTCAGAATGGGGATTAAGGAGCAATATACATTGTCATTAAAGGGGTGTAACTCACAACAAAAATATCAAAATAAAAAATTGAATAATTAAATTATGGTGTTAATGCACATTTCCCTCTGTAGTTTCATATATGTAAACAGTCTTTTCATTGTTGAAAATAGTACTTACTTCCGGAGACTGTTAGGAAGGTAAGGATACTCTCGGCAGAGCCCACACTGTTGGAAGCTGAACATCTGTAGTAAGCCTGATCATTATTATTAGCATTGGTGATGGTGAGGCTTGGCAGGCTGGGGTTTCCTCCCTGGTATTTAGAGTTGTTAATTGTAATAATTGAAATTGCTGTGTTGGTACCAGAAGATTTGGTCCAAGTTACGCTGCTAGCAGAAGGACTGGCCGCCACCATACAAGGTATCTGGATAGATCCACCGGTGATGACAGAGTAAGCATTTGATGGAATGGTCACAGAGGGCAAAGCTATAAAGAAACAAACATTTACAGTTTAAAGATGTATATACCTAAAACGTTTTCTATATCTGGATATTTTTGAAAAGCATTAAAAAATTGTTTGTAATTCTTTGTAAATTTTTTTAAAAAACTTTTTATATTATTGGGTCTTAATTGAAAATATTCATACTTGCTTACCGCAATTATAGATACAAAATTTAAAGATATGATGTAAAATTTGCTTTAACTTTTATTTTTCATATACATATATGAAATAGTTAAGTTCCAAAGCATCAGCCCCTACCTCCAGTTACAGTTAGGTATGTCTGCCCACTGGTTCCTGTACCGATACTGTTGGAGGCCCGACACACGTAATAGCCCTGGTCTGATCCACCAGCGCTGTTGATGATGAGAGATGGATTGTTGACGGTACCGCCGCTGTATTTACTGCCATCGATGACGATGTTTGAGGAGGCGCTGTTGATGTTGTCTGTCCTAGTCCAGGATACAGAGGTATGCTGGGGGTTGGCCGACACTGTACATGTGATGGTGATGGACGATCCAGTCACAATATTGTAGGATGGGGTAGGGATAGTTACTGTGGGGATCTCTGTAAAATATAATGTAAATTTAAAAGACAAATACATATATTATGCATTTAAGTATTAGTTCAAGGTCATATGCTTCCTACAATTTGGTTCAAGTCTACCCTAGCTATTACTTCTATTTAATTAAGTAAAAAGGCATTTTTAAATTCAGACATGATCGACTTTGATATGCCATTTCACAACCTGTATTAACTGACATCTAGTGACAGAAAACCCGGTATGAACAATTCTGCTGATAGTAAACCATTTATAAACTGACATCTTATAACAGTAAAACCCTGTATAAACTGACATCTTATGACAGTAAACCCTGTATAAACTGACATCTTATGACAGTAATCCCTGTATAAACTGACATCTTATGACAGTAATCCCTGTATAAACTGACATCTTATGACAGTAATCCCTGTATAAACTGACATCTTATGACAGTAAACTCTGTATAAACTGACATCTTATAACAGTAAAACCTGTATAAACTGACATCTTATAACAGTAAACCCTGTATAAACTGACATCTTACGACAGTAAACCCTGTATAAACTGACATCTTATAACAGTAAAACCTGTATAAACTGACATCTTATAACAGTAAACCCTGTATAAACTGACATCTTATGACAGTAAACCCTGTATAAACTGACATCTTATAACAGTAATCCCTGTATAAACTGATATCTTATGACAGTAACTCTTGTATAAACTGACATCTTATGACAGTAAAACTCTGTATAAACTGACATCTTATAACAGTAATTCCTGTATAAACTGACATCTTACGACAGTAAACCCTGTATAAACTGACATCTTATGACAGTAACTCTTGTATAAACTGACATCTTATGACAGTAAACCATGTATAAACTGACATCTTATGACAGTAAAATCCTGTCTAAACTGACCTCCAGTGACAGACAAGGTCGTCTGTGTACTTGAAGCGGTTCCAATACTGTTTGTGGCGGTACACACATATGTGCCAGTGTCAACACTATCGGCGTTGTTAATTATCAAGGATGGACTGTTGACACTTGATCCTTGGTATTTGTTGTTGTCTATGGTGACAGCGTTGGTGACACTATTTGAGGTACGCCTCCAAGAAACTGAGGTTGCGGACGGTGTTCCTGACACTGTACATACGAGTGTAACAGACTGTCCTCTCTGTACAGAATAGAAGGCCTGGGCCACTTGTACATTCAGCAGGGCTAGAAATACAACATCATTGATTAGCCTTGACCATGCTTTTATGGTTACTGTGACTAAAGGTAAGGGTAGAGCCTAATTAAGATCATGTAAGTAGAAATAACCATTTCCTGGTCTCTATGTATCAATAAACATTAAACAAGAATTACATCTAATTATATGTCTTGCCTGTTGGAGTGTCCCAACTAATTGGTAAAGTCAGTTTTCAGCAAACTCCAAAATCGACTAAAATATCAGAATTAAAAAAAAAAACACTTGAAAGTATAGAGGCACCTTGTATACACTATAGACATGCAGTTTGATTAATGTATTGCAAAACAAAAATGAATGAAGACTGCGTTGAGATGTCTACTATTTCATCAAAGTTTGACAGACAGCAATGAATTTAAATCCAAAACTTTAAAGTGAAATGTTGATGACTGCCGTACCAAAAAATACAAATCCAACTTTGTCATAGGCAAGACAAAAATAATATTTTGGAGTTAATTACAAATAGTATACTCACATCCAACCACATCCAGGTATGTATCCGCGCTGGTTCCCGTGCCGACAGAATTGGAGGCTTCACATGTGTAGAAGCCAATGTCATTGCTGCTGGCACTGTAAATAACCAGGCTGGGGGAGATGACTGAGCCACCGGTGTACTTGCCGCCATTGATAGCAATTACAGTGGATGTACCACCAACAGTTCTGCGCCAGGTGACAGAGTTGGCCTGTGGTGTGGCTGACACAGTACATACAAGTGTTGCTGTGGAACCAGTGTTCACAGTGTAGCTAGCTTGTTGTATACTGACGACAGGCAGGGCTATGGATAAAACAAGTAAACATACAGTGAGTGTTATAACATAATCTTCAAGTAATTCATCTAAACATATCCAATAGTTCATCATCCCTCAAGGTTTTTGCTAAATATTATAACTCTTGATCACTGCAGATGTCAGTTACCTTAAGTTTGCATATATAATAATCACATGCTAAATTTGATTGGTTAACACCGACGATAAAAATATTATGATGTTTACTATGAAACCTGGAGTCTGATTGGTAAATACACCCATGTGGATATCTATGCTACCCTGAATTTGATTGGTTAATACTTGTACCCAATCATGATAAATGTGACACCCTGATTCTGATTGGTCCCCAATAATGATCAATATGTTAACCTGAATCTGATTGGTTAATACTTACATCCAGTAACAGAAACCGTG
This sequence comes from Pecten maximus, assembly GCF_902652985.1. Classification (NCBI taxonomy): domain Eukaryota; kingdom Metazoa; phylum Mollusca; class Bivalvia; order Pectinida; family Pectinidae; genus Pecten; species Pecten maximus. The sequence goes on from NC_047024.1 coordinate 39,277,302, forward strand.
ACGCCCTGACTCTGACCAGTGCCAATGCTATTTGTGGCTTTACAGACGTAAACTCCATCATCGGCACTGTTAGTATTGTAGATGATGAGGGATGGTGATCCGATCGTTGATCCACCATACTGAACTTGGTCGATGGTCAGCTGGCTTGTGAAACCATTGGCAGTTCTCTCCCAGTATACACTGTTGACTGCTGGGATAGCCGTTACGGAACACTGCAGTGTTATGGATGCTCCTGTGATCGTTGTATACTGTGTCTGACTCACGGTCACAGTGGGTGGATCTAAAGATCAACAGCAAAGTTACTGAGATATTAAAGACAGATTATTATTTGAATTGATCAGAGAGTGAAGATTAGGCACTATAACTAGTATCAAATCTGCATTACTAGCTACAGCAAGAGAAGATTACTAATTTTGACTACAAATGTGCAGCTCATTTGGTTCTATCCAACCAAAGAATGTATGCTATTTACTGTTGCCTTCTTTATGTTTCCAGGGTAACTTTTCTTTTCCCAGCAAGAGATCACAAAGAGATTTTGATTGAGTCTTTGTAAGACTTATCTATTTTCTACTTTTCTCATCTTTCCTCTTTCTCTCTTGCTTATTTGAAAGAAACTTGAGCCTACATCTGAGAAAAATCCATCAAGAACTTTCTGAGAAATAACAACCGACATCAATGAACTGTAAAAATCAAAGATGGCTGCCTGAAAATTGCAAAAGACTGGGGGAAACCTATAAATCCAGTCCAAGATATATCTTTCCATTACTTCTCAAGAAATAGTAATGACAAACTTCAAAATCAAGAAATTGTAAAAATCCAAGATGACTGCTGCATGTCGGCCATTTTTTGTTTTCCTGATCGGACTCCAAATTGGATGGGTGCAGCTGGAGACCAAGGGGACTCTACACACATGTAGTTAAGAAGTTTGAGAAATATTCTGTCAGTACTTCAAATAAATAGCGATGAAATTATGATTGTTTATAGACACAAGCTGACCACAGATGTAGGCAATTTGAAAATTGTATTTCATTCGACAAATTTTGTTGCTCTTAACAAGTCATATTCAATATATATAACCTGATAAATTTGTAGAAGACTGAACAGAAATATAATTCTGCTACCATGTATGATTTCTTCCTACTTTCCGTAATGAAGAATGTTAGAATAGTAGTACATACTTCCAGTTACAGAGAGCGACACGGATGGACTCTGGCCAGATCCAAGGGAGTTTGTGGCTGTGCAGACATAGGTTCCCTGGTCACTACTATCAGCGTTGAAGATGGTCAGAGAAGGATTGTTGACCGACGAGCCAGCATACTTCTGGCCGTTGACACCGATTGTAGTACTGACCCCATTACTGTATGTCCTTGTCCAGGTGACTCCGGTAACAGATGGGGTTCCAAACACAGTACATTGCAGAGTCACCGATGCTCCGGTGATGATAGTGTAAGCTGTCTGAGAGACAGTGGCTGTCGGTGGGGCTGGCAAAAAAAACGTCATCAACATCATTCGATCATGTCCATGTGATGTCCATGTGACCATAGTTGTTCTATTCAGATTGACATTGCTTATTGTCAATTAATGATCATTTTTTATCAAATATTTGTGAATTTAGTAATAGAAACACACACCAAGAACTTTAAGGCAATATTTCCACATAAAATAGACAAATATGGTACACTGTACATGGAAATTAAGTAACTGAGAGATAACTGATGGATGGGGATATATTCCTGGTTGCTGTACAAACAAGTACATACCTCTGGTAAAATAGAGATATGCCTGGTTGCTAGGCAGATGAGTATGTAAACATGGTTGCTAGAAATGTATGCCTGGTTGCTAGGCAGACAAGTATGTAACATGGTCGCTAGAAATGTATTACTGGTTGCTAGGCAGACAAGTATGTAAACATTGTCGCTAGAAATATATGCCTGGTTGCTAGGTAGATGAGAACCAGTATGTACGAGGTTGCTAGAAATGTATGCCTGGTTGCTAAGGAAGATGAGTATATAAAATGGTTGCTAGAAATAGATGCCTTGTTCCGAGACAGTATGTACTGGTTACTAGAAACAAATACTTACATCCAGTAACAGAGAGATAGGCTTGGTTGCTAGTTCCAGTTCCAATACTGTTTGTTGCTGTGCAGACATAAAAGCCAGTGTCGCTGTTGTCGGCGTTGTTGACACTCAGAGAAGGACTGTTGACGGTACCACCACTATAGTTTACTCCATCAATCTGGATGACAGATGTTACACCTCCCGATGACACTCTATTCCATGTGACAGATGTATGTGTTGGAATGGCGGACACGGTACATTCGATGATAACAGAACCACCAGTAAGGATATTGTAGGTGTTCTGGGGTATGGTGACAACAGGTATATCTACAAGACAAGCAACTTATCATGTATCTGCTAAATCATATTTTGGGGGGTATACACAAACTATTTCACCGTAATGATTGACTTTTGAAAATTGTCAAATTTTATATTAGCTTTCTTTATGTTCAAATTCATTTAATCTAATCATTTAGAAGTCTCAAACAACTTAAATGTGACACTTTATTTTGATTATTTGTTCCTAATGGATTTTTAGCATCTTGAGTTAAATTTCAGATTCTGTCCAGCAGTTTCTCTCGCATTGATTTATTGAGATGAAAACCCTATTGATAAATTATCTATTTGAGGACTCTGTGATAAAAGGTCAGTGTAAAATGGAAATGTGAAATAATGAACCATTTTGTAATTTAACTCTGTATCATTGATTATTAAACAACTCCCACCCTAACTTCCACATCCCCACCCTGTCTCCATCAACCAACAGACATGGACACAAGGACATTATGAAGGTGACAGTCTATATCAGTGACTCTATGGAACAGAGTTAAAACAATAGTAGCATGTAGGAGTTGACATACTTCCACTGACTGTGAGGTAGGTAGTACTACTCTCTCCTGTTCCAACAACATTGGTAGCCTGACAGATGTAGAAACCTTCATCACTGTTCTGGGCATTGCTGATGGTCAGTGAGGGATTCGAAAGAGTAACTCCAGAGTATTTGTTGCCTGCAACGCTGATGGCTGTTGACACTCCTCCGACCAATCGTCTCCAGGAAACGGATGTGGCCGACGGGGTGGCACTAACGGTACAGACGAGGGTGATAGTGCCACCTGTTGTTATTGTATAGCTACTCTGGGCAACCGTGACAATTGGCAGACCTAAAATACATCAACATACCATATTTATCCTGTACTGAGTCGGGGTATAAGAAATAAGATTAATTCAAAGTAAGGGATTGGTCAACTTCGCGAGCTAAGGTGTATCTTCAAAGTTAGCAGAGCTATTACATAAATGATTAAAAGTTGAAATGTTTGCTAAAATCAAATTAGTTAATGCTTTTTTTTTTTTTTTGCTTTTATTAAACATTTATCTTCTTTCTATGCATAAAAGACTTAAATTTTGATAATATTTTAATGTAAACTTACTGCCAACAACAGTGAGGCTGGTCTGGGAGCTGGTTCCGGTCCCCACAGAGTTAGTAGCTGAACAGGAGTAGAATGTTTGGTCACTGGCTGCTGCATTGAAGATAATGAGAGAGGGAGAGTTGACGGTGGATCCGGCGTATTTAGTCCCGTCAATGTTGATTGTCGTGCTTACTCCATTGGTTATACGCCGCCAGGTGACACTGGTATGAGTTGGGACGGCAGATACAGAACAGCCGAGTGTAACGGCTTGTCCTGTTGATATGCTGTACGATGGCTGGTCTATGGTTACAACTGGGATATCTGCAAACATTTCAAAAGAAAATTCTCAGTTCCTGAAGAAATTTTTGCTAATAACAAATCATGAAATTACAAAAGATCTGCAAGGCATTCAAATTTGATGTATGCAAAATAAAACACATGCAGATTTGGAAACTAAAAATAAACAAGTAAGAGTATAAATATGCAAGTTAACATCTCATCATACATACACGTCAACAGTTGACACTAATTTGAATATCAAATATATGCATATTTCAATGTTAATTCTTTAGATGTTTCTTAAAATATACAAAAAAAAAGTTTTTTTTGAGATTCCCAAGCTTTAACAAAATAATATCTTGTGGATATGATATAAAGAATAACTGCAGTCAGTCCTTTCAAAACTATAAAATTAAATTTGGTAAACATGTATTCGTAAAATTTCAAAATAAAAACCATGTGCAGAGTTAAAACAAGTAAATCTTATGTATAGAAAATGCACACACCATTGTGTAATGGGCAGAATGACAGAGAAAGCCAATATGGTTGTGGCAATGACAGATAACATTATGGTACATTTCAGTCGCTACATCAGATAATGGTCAAATACATCTGAAAAGACTTGGCGAATTCGAAGATCATCTTTGAATGATTAGGTGATTAATTATCAGGGAATAATTACTAGTGACATTAAGTGAACAGTGTGACTTTGGGGCATTAACTCCAGTGGTGTTGATCTGGTATTAATTGCTATCAAACTTGTCAAAGCTTTCAAACCCCACAAAGAAAGTCAGTCCCATTAGGTAAAGGGCAATAACTCCAAAAATATTGGTGATCTGAAAATGGTTGGAGCTAACAATGTGTCTACACCTTATACTCATAAAGTCACACAGGTGAACCAAGGTAAAAACAGACTAACAATGTGTCCACATCCTATACTCCTAAAGTCACACAGGTGAGCCAAGGTAAAAACAGGTCACACAGGTGAGCCAAGGTAAAAACAGACTAACAATGTGTCCACATCCTATACTCATAAAGTCACACAGGTGAGCCAAGGTAAAAACAGACTAACAATGTGTCCACATCCTATACTCATAAAGTCACACAGGTGAGCCAAGGTAAAAACAGACTAACAATGTGTCCATACCCTATACTCATAACGTCACACAGGTGAGCCAAGGTGAAAACAGACTAACAATGTGTCCATACCCTATACTCATAAAGTCACACAGGTGAGCCAAGGTAAAAACAGGTCACACAGGTGAACCGAGGTAAAAACAGACTAACAATGTGTCCATACCCTATACTCATAAAGTCACACAGGTGAGCCAAGGTTAAAACAGGTCACACAGGTGAGCCAAGGTAAAAACAGACTAACAATGTGACTATACCCTATACTCATAAAGTCACACAGGTGAGCCAAGGTAAAAACAGGTCACACAGGTGAGCCAAGGTAAAAACTGACTAACAATGTGTCTATACCCTATACTCATAAAGTCACACAGGTGAGCCGAGGTAAAAACAGACTAACAATGTGTCCCCATCCTATACTTCTATAAATACATAAGTGAGCTCGGGTTAAAACAGAATAAGTGTATACATCCTATACTCATATAGTCACACAGGTAATGAGGTGGCCACAGAACAGCATTTATTGTGTCAATTAGTGAATCACACACTCCTTACTCCCAGAAACTGTAAGTTCGACTTGAGCACTCTGCCCTGTTCCAACTTCGTTGGTGGCAAAACAGATATATATGCCCTGGTCTCCACCATTGGTATTGAACACAATCAACGATGGACTGCTGACAGATGATCCAGTATATTTCAAGTTGTCTACTGGCACTAATGTCAACCATGAACCATTAGATGGTATGAATCGCCAATATACACGGGTGTGTGTTGGATTGGCGGACACAGAACATTGAAGTATAGCTGTTGTTCCCATTGAAACAGTGTAAGCTGTCTCATCTACACTCACTATGGGTAAAGCTGTAATTAAAAGTATGGTCTAACACTTCAAAAATAGAGGGTGTCTAACACAAGTGTAAAATTGGGGCTACTTATCAACCAGTCCGAAATGATTGAAACAACAAGTACAAATGTATTCAGTGGCTGCAATGGTAACATGATTTTAAAATGAGAGAACCAACTGACCTTCAAACTTCTATGTATTTCTCAGCCTCAAAACTGAACTGTCGCAATGATGAGAAAATGCATTATCTCATACTAAATCAAGAGCTGTGAGAAGACAATATAGTTCGCTGGGTTGAAATTCATTTAGAAGTAGGTCAAAGGTCAAGGTTAGCAAGTCCACAAAAGTAGTACCAACTAAAAGGCCTTGTCACAAGGAAAATTCATCAAATATAAATGCCCTATCTCATACAGTTAACATACAGTGGACAAGGTTCAAGTTTTTTTTTTTATAAAAGTAGATCAAATTACAAGGTCAAGGTCAGAAGGTCCGCAAATAAGTACAAAAGGAAAGGTCACAAGGAACACACATGTCAAATATCTAAGCTGTATCCTCATTTGTATTGATTCAACACTGTCTTATAAAAACCTTTCTGTCTTAAGAGGCTGATGATATTGAACCCTGGGGTTAGCAATAGCTCCCCTGGACAAATAACATTATTGATAAATGATCATAATTTAGATATGGTATGTATCATTGATGCCATAAATTGATAAGTAACTGCCAACATGACTATGCCCATTGCTATGTAATTCATCTCACCAACTGTTTGCTAGCATTTTACATCAGTAGTTCAGTATGAATTCAGTAAAGGCTGTTAACCTAATTGGATAATCAACCATAAGGAAAGCTACAATGATTCATCCCCCAGTGATCTTGGTAAACTCAATCAACTTACTTCCAGAGACTGTCAAGGTGGTTGTAGAACTCTGTCCAGTTCCTACAGAGTTGCTGGCAAAACAGGTGTAGGTTCCAGTGTCACTGGTATCAGCGTTGATAACGGTCAGGGATGGAGAATTGACGGTAGACCCGGAGTAGTTGACACCGTCAATGGTGATGGACTGTGTACCAGTACCTACGTTACGCTGCCAGAACACGGTGGTATGGGCGGGGTTGGCAGACACGGTACATTGAAGAGTGATGGATGTTCCTGTGTTGGTGTTGTAGGCATTCTGGGCAATGGTAACAACAGGAATATCTGTGACAAAAATAACATTTATCAGGAGTCATAATTAAAGTACAGCTCTATGCCAAATGCTATATCAAAACCATCTACTTCAACTATAAAAAGTTTTTCATACAGTTTCATAAGAGGACTAATTGGCCTGCAATGCTCAACTGGTATTCACTTCCTTTTTTGATGATCCTCTGCCTTTCAGTTAATCAAACTTTCTGTGCTTTAACAAATTTTACCAACCTGACTTTAAATATGGGTCATTAGCCAAAAGAAGTAACCTTGACTGTCAAGGTCACTTCGTTTTACAAACTTTGTCAGGTGTCGTCCCAGGAACCGACCAACCAAATATCTTGATTCTTGACCTTTCTGTTATTCTGGGAAGTCATTTGAGATTTTATAAAATTTAAGCCCTTTGACCTTGAGCCAAATATCTTGATTCTAGGCCTTTTGGATTTTGAGATGTCATTTCAAGAAAAAAGCTGACACTGGACGGATGGCAGATGCCACACTGGAGCACAAGCTTATTTGGCCCTTTGAGCCAGGTGTAAAGGCCAGGTGAGCTAAAAATTGACTGTGAGAGTAAAGAATTTTACTCAAAACTAACAAATGTATGGCTGCTCAACTTTGTGTGTACCCACACAAGGTCAGTGCAGTTTCTCAACATTTAGATAAAAAAAACGTTGGGTTGCTCAGACCTGATGGACAGTTTGGTATAGTTTTGTTTGATATTGTTTACTGCCTTACAACAGCTATGGTCACTTAAGCATACTGTTGAAGACACCCAGCAGGTCACCCAGTCATTCACATTAAAATGACACTGGGAAAACCAATTGTCCCACTCCCAAAATGCTAATCATTAAGCCACATGGATAGACAACTAACTGTACTACCACTTAACTTAACTGGGTATCAAATACTGATTCCTATGTTTCATGTTGACTTACTTCCTGTTACTGTCAGTGTGGTTGCAGAACTCTGTCCAGTTCCTACAGAGTTGGTGGCAAAACAGGTGTAGGTTCCAGTGTCACTGGTATCAGCGTTGATAACGGTCAGGGATGGAGAATTGACGGTAGACCCGGAGTAGTTGACACCGTCAGTGGTGATGGTCTGTGTACCAGTACCTACGTTACGTTGCCAGAACACGGTGGTATGTGTGGGGTTGGCAGACACGGTACATTGAAGAGTGATGGATGTTCCTATGTTAGTGCTGTAGGCATTCTGGGCAACAGTAACAACAGGAATATCTGAAATTCAGAATTGATAATGTCAACACAAATTAGACACATAGCACTTATGTTTATTTTTATTTATGATGAAACCCTGTCTCATCTTCACCACCAAGACCAAGCATACAACCTTAACCCTCGATGATGCTGGTGTACCAATCAGTGTCATTAAATAGAGAGAGCCTAGCCCGAGTTTCCTCTGGCCTGTAGGCTACCAGACATGGTGTCAGGGCCAGAGGAAACTCGGGCTAGAGAGAGCCCAACAGACAGGCAGATTTCCAGTACTATACCTCCTAGCTTTGATTTCCAGTACTATTCCCCCTAGCTTTGATTTATTGCCCTCTGTCTGATACTCACGGGGCGATATAACTACACTACTCTTGTACTTATCACCCAGTGATCAGTGTGGTGTCATGCAATCAGTCATGGGTATCAGAGTGTAGAATTGTGCAATTGGCCATGCAGGGTATCTGACGATTTTCGGGTGCCAACCGAAGTATAGGTGGGACACATGGAAATCTGTTTATGGCAATAAAGGTGGTTTCACTAAATCTGCTTTGTTTCCAAAGTCTCTGACAAGTTCTATAAAAGGCCATTGAGTTGTAAGTGATGACATAGTTGGAACACAAGTGTGGGTATCACTACAGGTTTAATACTGGGGAAGGTTTCCATTCCAATAAGTATGATAAATATTGTTATCATATTGCTCAGACTTAAACTAATACACTGTCACTTTGTCATGTGATTCTGAGGAGTTTAATCCATGGCTTCCCAGCAGCTGTTGTAAAACATTTTTTAACAATGACAACACATAAAAAGAGCAAAGCGTTTTAAAAGAATAATAAAACAAAAAAGGCATTACAAAGCTGTGCATCCCCTCAAAACAGTAACTGAGTTTGAATCTGCATTTATTCAATTCTATATGGCAAACATTGACTTTGACTACAATGCACAATGTTAACTTTATTTATCTTACAATGATTGTGAAACCAGTTATACCAACTTATATATTTATTGTTGGCCGGGTAGAAGAGCATGAGGTGTCTTACTGTGGGAGGAAACCATCTTCCCCATATAATACCGTTAACCATTGACCCCTAATTAAAAACCAACAGGCGTCATACACTAATGAAGTAGGCAAGGTTTGATAATTATTACCTACGGCAAGGTTAGCTATATGACACCATGTGTCCATTGACTACTGAAAATAGGTTTCAATATCTCAAGGCCAAGCTTTAATTAGCCTACATGGAACAGATTCCTTTGAATCAGGCCAACACTCAATTTGGATGACTCATTAGTGACCTAAACATACAACTCTGAAAATAGTTGGTTCAACATCCCATGAAGGCAATTTTGAAGCAGGAAAAAGTTGTTTACTCTTCATAAGATGGTTTTCCCTCAATTATGCTAACATGTTTTACAGTGAACTGATTTGGTTAATTGACTCAAAATGTCCTTGATCTTTGACCCTTGACAAAGCAAGTCAATTATAAACTTTACTCAACATGTTTCGAGGGGATAACAACAAAAGCTGGTGCACAGCAATTCTAGATCTACTATTCTTACTTCCTGTCACTGCCACGGAGACCAGAGCACTCTGTCCTGTTCCAACTTGGTTGCTGGCAAAACAGACATATGTGCCCTGATCTCCACTGTTGGCATTGAACACGACCAATGATGGACTGTTTACAGATGATCCACCATAATTCACATTGTCTATTGTCAGTGTAGTCGTCCCGCCATTGGTGGGAGTGAACTGCCAGAACACACTGGTATGTGTTGGATTGGCAAAGACGGAACACTGTAAGGTCACTGTTGTTCCCGTGGTTATGGGGTAAAATGTCTGAATGACATTGACGGTTGGTATGTCTGGAAAAAAATTCTAACCATATTAGCAGTGTACTTATATATACTGAGCTTGTTAAGTTTTTTGTGTCATTAATGTGTTTGGGTACTAGGTATTTTGGGTGGAGGGGAGGAGAGTGACAGTCTTATCAATAGCTCTCATCAGCTATGACAATGCAGTGTCAAACGACTGGCTACTAGAACGAAGCATCTTGATTTCTACATTTTTTTTTTCTGTGAATATTTAAACGTTTTGATCAAACATGCTGTCAAACAGAAATAAAATTATCATTTAGATCCAGATACTGAAAAGAAGATGTCATTCAATTTTTGAAATACTTTCAAAAATAAAAAAGATTATCAAACTTGGGAAAAGGTACATTAAAACAATGTATGGAATCCAGGTAATTATAGACTTTTTCAATGGGAAAGTATTCTCCACTTTTAAGCATTAGGACATTAATCACTTTTGAGAAATTTGAGAGACTTGAACTGGAAAATACAATAGCTTTATATTAAGCTGGATAGTCTAGACTATTCATTCAAGCTGTTGAAGTATTTTACTTAAGTTGTTGGGTTATAACTAAGACTTGCACCCTAAAGACATAAATTGTCATGTTGTCAATGGATACAATAACTTAATGAAAATTATAAGAAGATCTGTCTTTGTGTTGTTCAAACATGGACATGTGACAAGGAAATTGGGAAGATTTGGTTTAGTTCACATCTGTTTATCACACAGTTAAGGTACATTTCTTTTCCACCCCTGCAGATACAATTTGTCACTCTTGATAATGAAATTGATCACTCAGATAAAATATTAGTTCAAATATGCTAATATCTGAAATAAAATTTCTTCTGTTTTCTTATCTCCTAGAATTTTCAAGATTTTTGTGGAATTCATTATAAGTATTTATTGTACTGTTAGCAGTAGACAAATAAACTGACCTATAGGTAATATACTGCAGCATTAATAGTTGAACAATAACAGAAAAATTACATTTAAAGTTCTTCATTGATAAATACATCCCATCCAGCTGGTTGATGAAATTAAATTTTTTATGTCATTATGTTGCAGCAGGCAGCTCCAATATCAAGAATAATTTCAAGAATTTAATTCAATTTATCACAGTGAAGTCTACTTCATAGTTTTGTCTCAGTAAGTTTATATTAGGTAGCAATATATTTTAATTTATCCTGTACGATTACATCCCTTGGTTAGGTAGTTTTTCATATTTGCAATTAGAGTTATCGCCCTTTACAGTTCCTGATATAGGTAGCCATTGCTAGCCTACAAGACAAAATGAAAGTACACTATCTATAGACACTTTGTTTGTAGAGCATGTGTGAGGAAGTGCAATACAAGTTAAACATGTGCAGGTGAGGAAAGGCAGTGGATAACCAGGCTGGCTTCAGGTGTTCTACATGTAAATTCAGGGTGCATTGTGGACTTACTTCCTGAAACTGTCAGTGTGGTTGAAGAACTCTGTCCAGTTCCTACAGAGTTGGTGGCAAAACAGGTGTAGCTTCCAGTGTCACTGCTATCAGCGTTGATAACGGTCAGGGATGGAGAATTGACTGAAGACCCGGAGTAGTTGACACCATCAATGGTGATGGACTGTGTACCACCTCCAATGTTACGCTGCCAGAATACGGTGGTATGGGCGGGGTTGGCAGACACGGTACATCCCAGAGTGATACTATTTCCTGTTGTGATACTATAAGTACTTTGGCTGATGGTAACAACAGGGATATCTAAAATAAAAAGAATTATTATGTTAATGACATATCGCTAGCATCACGGACAACTACAAATTCATTCTCATGAGAAACCAAATAACAAGATATGGATAAATGATATCCCCACTTACCCTAACAAGATATGGCTAAATTATACTCCCACCCACCCTAACAAGGTATGGTTAAATTATACCCCACCCACACTAACAAGGTATGGCTAAATTATACCCCACCCACACTAACAAGATATGGCTAAATGATATCCCCACTCACCCTAACAAGGTATGGCTAAATGATATCCCCACCCACCCTAACAAGATATGGCTAAATGACACCCCCACCCACACTAACAAGATATGGCTAAATGATATCCCACCCACCCTAACAATATATCCCCACATGGACAGACAACTAACTTCACTACCAATTTACTCAACTGGGTATCAAAGATTGATTCCTTTGTTTCATGTTGACTTACTTCCTGAAACTGTCAGTGTAGTTGCAGAACTCTGTCCAGTTCCTACAGAATTGGTGGCAAAACAGGTGTAGGTTCCAGTGTCACTAGTATCAGCGTTGAGAACTGTCAGGGATGGAGAATTGACGGTAGACCCAGAGTAGTTGACACCATCAATGGTGATGGACTGTGTACCAGTACCTACATTACGCTGCCAGAACACGGTGGTATGGGCGGGGTTGGCAGACACGGTACATTGAAGTGTGATGGTTGTTCCTGTATTGGTGCTGTAGGCATTCTGGGCAATTGTGACAACTGGGATATCTGAAAAAAAAAAAATTAAAACCTAGAAAATGTCTAAGACACAAATATCCCTACTATTACATGTATATGCAAAGAGCTTGTTAAAAAAATTACTATGGAATGAATGTGAACAAAATCATTTGAGGGATTCTCAAGGAGTGATAATGATTCTGACTGAAACAGGACACCTTCACATTTGTAACCTTTGCTAGTTTATCCTTTACTATTGATGTCCCCAGAATGTGATCAGGTGTGGAACCTGATATTATAATACTATAAGCATTAACCAAATATAATGGATGTTCAAGATATGACATTATTCTGAAGAATGTATTCCATGCAGAAGGATCGACCTTTGAACCATTATAACCTTGACCAATGACCAAGATTATGTGGTCAGGTGTAGGACTTGATTTCATAATACTATGTTGCTAAAATAAACCAAATCTTTTGAGGGAATTTGAAGATATGGCATTTTTGCAAAAAATGTGTTCAATCCAGACCTTTGAACCTTTAAAGTTGACCAATGATCAGGAGAATGTGATCAGGTATAGGAATTGATGTAACGATGATATGGTGCAAATATGAAACAAACCTGTAGTTAAGGTATACATGTGTGTCATTGAGATTCTAAAAAGAAACAGGACGGGATCCAACGTGCATGTACAGGACATGGGTGGTCACACCACCGTACATAAGGGATATTTTGTTGTCAGCAAATTCTGGCATTTTCTGTTAAATGGGTGTTATTTTGATATGTCCAAATTTGCTGTTTCTATCAATCCTGTGTCATATTTTTGCATATTCCGATGTCTTTGTTGAAATTTACTGATTTCTGGCCTTTCTCTGAACACTACATCTAACTCATCATTGCGTAGACCTGCTGCATTTATAAATCTAATTAAATCGCATGTAACAATTGCTTTTGAAGTCATTGTAGTTGTTTGTGACGAACCAAGAGACCTACAGTGACCCATACCATTGACCAACCCTTTTTGCATAAAATTGGTATTATATGTATAAAAGTAAATAGTTAATTCTCACATATCTATTCATATACATAGGTATTTATATACATTGTGCAAGTGTCAGCAAAACAATAATTATGTTTGATTGAACACTAAACAATTTAACTATCTGGTAACACTGAAATATAACATATTGTTGAGTAAAATATCAAACACCTGAAAAAAAGGAAGAAGTGATGACCTACTTCCTGAAACAGTCAGTGTAGTCGCAGAACTCTGTCCAGTTCCTACAGAGTTGCTGGCAAAACAGGTGTAGGTTCCAGTGTCACTGGTATCAGCGTTGAGAACGGTCAGGGATGGAGAATTGACGGTAGACCCGGAGTAGTTGACACCATCAATGGTGATAGACTGTGTACCAGTACCTACGTTACGCTGCCAGAACACGGTGGTATGGGCGGGGTTGGCAGACACGGTACATCCCAGAGTGATGGTTGTTCCTGTGTTGGTGCTGTAGGCATTCTGGGCAATGGTGACAGTTGGAATGTCTGAAAATATTGTACATACTATTCTTTAAAGAAAGAGTCTAACAAAAGTTTACAACAGTGAACATGAACACTGACAGGTCAACAATGATCTCAACTTGTGGCAATATATCCCCTATAATTGTCACGAAGACATCTACTCATATAGCTGAAGTTTACATTTGACAATTAGATTTCAAATACAAAGTGTCATAGCAAAATGTTAATCAGTGAAAACTAATTTGACCCTGACCTTTGACCAAATGATCTTGATCTTTGGTCAGTTGGCTTCTTGTTAAAATCCAAATAACAATGCTTATTCATAGTGTCATATAACAAAATGTTCAAGTAAAAAGACAAAATTTAACCTTGACCTTTGATCCGGTGTCCTTAACATTTAGTCAGTTGACTTTTTGTTTAATTTTCACAATATTGCTTCATAGTGTCATCACCAAATAATCATCAGTGAAAAAATTTAAAAGTTGACCTAAAACTTTGACCCAGACACGGGTCCTAATAATGACCTTACCCTACCTCGAACTCTAACTGATGTAGAAACCAAATAGTAGGTGTCAGTTATATAATTATAGACCTATAGGACTTACTCCTGAAATGGTCAGTGAGGTTGTAAAACTTTGTCCAGTTCCTTGTGTAACCTCAATGAAGCATACTTGATGATAACAGAAAAAATAATTGTCCATCTCCTAAAACGCTAAGCATTAAGCCACATGGACAAACAACTAACTTTACTACCACTTAACTTTTCTGGGTATCAAATACTAATTCCGTTGTTTCATGTTGACTTACTTCCTGTAACAGTCAGTGTGGTTGAAGAACTCTGTCCAGTTCCTACAGAGTTGGTGGCAAAACAGGTGTAGGTTCCAGTGTCACTGGTGTCAGCGTTGAGAACCGTCAGGGATGGAGAATTGATGGTAGACCCGGAGTAGTTGACACCGTCAATGGTGATGGACTGTGTACCAGTACCTACGTTACGCTGCCAGAACACGGTGGTATGGGCGGGGTTGGCAGACACGGTACATCCCAGAGTGATGGTTGTTCCTGTGTTGGTGCTGTAGGCATTCTGGGAAATGGTGACCGTTGGAATATCTGAAAATGTTATATCAAAATTATTTTAAATTTTTCACAACAAACTGCTTCACTAAGATAATAACATATTAACACCATGCATCCTTGTCTACATTAACAGGAATCGATCAGTTTCCTACATCCATCAAACTAGGGTATGAATGAACAGAATAACTAGGTAAATCAACAAGCATCACATAAGACGTCATACAGCACAATGATATTTTTGTAATTTAAAGAAAACATCTAATCAACACACTTATAGGTGAAATTAAGGGACGCTGGAAGGTTTCTGTAATCTTTACTGATAAGCTCTTTAATACAATCAGCCTCGTAAGAGAGCAAAAACAAGTCTGCCAACAGTGGTCAGAAATTCAAACATTCTCATGACTTCACCTTCTGTATGTTGCGTAATCTGCTTAATGAAACACCATCCTGTATAATTCACATCTATGTACAGTAAATACTGTTTGCCATTCTAGGAAAGAAAGCTCTCATTGCCAGAGATTGACAGTATTTGTTCATAGCAAACACAACAATTTAACACTAACTTCCTGTAACGGTCAGTGTGGTTGAAGAGCTCTGTCCAGTTCCTACAGAGTTAGTGGCAAAACAGATGTAGGTTCCAGTGTCACTGGTATCAGCGTTGAGAACCGTCAGGGATGGAGAATTGACTGAAGACCCAGAGTAGTTGACACCATCAATGGTGATGGACTGTGTACCACCTCCAACGTTACGCTGCCAGAACACGGTGGTATGGGCGGGGTTGGCCGACACGGTACATCCCAGAGTGATGGTTGTTCCTGTGTTGGTGCTGTAGGCATTCTGGGCAATGGTAACAGTTGGAAGATCTGAAAATATTGTATGAAAATTTTGAAAAAGATGTTCACAATTGAGAGTTACACCTAAATATGTCTTGCCAGCTTTCCACTTTGCCAGTATGGTAAGTTCTTAAAGTAACCTCTGAAATTCACGAAGATTTCTATATCATTTTTCAAAAATACTCTACATTAATAAAGTGAATGGATGGAAGACTCAATATGTACACATAATACCAGTAGTCATGTTTGATAATGATGCATGTACATACATTGCAAAAGGAATAGGAAATTTCACAATGTCACTATTTCTCAAAATTAACTTGAATATGACTTTTTATCCATAAAATTCATTCCTCCTGAAAAGTGAGAGGAATATTAAGCTGATATATTTCATAACTTGCTTTCATTTGACTATAAACTAATTGGTAAGTCAATGGGAGAAGCAATAAAGATATGTTAATTTCTCAAATATAAGGTTTTCACCCCCCAAAATACACATTTATAGCATTTTGTGAGATATCCATATGCAATGATATTCTAAATCTGTTGGAATAACACCAACAATTTTGCATTTTTAGAAAGAAACTTTGTTAATGCTTGGTGACAATTTCAAAACCACTCACTGCATTAAAACTCAGTGAAATGTTGATATTCATGCTTCACACAAGACTCCTTTATTGGGCTCAATAATTTTTTTTTTCTTTTTTAAATTACAGCATGTATACATTAGGAGTGAGGAAAAAAGCAGAATTAATGACTTACTTCCTGTAACGGTCAGTGTGGTTGAAGAACTCTGTCCAGTTCCTACAGAGTTGGTGGCAAAACAGGTGTAGGTTCCAGTGTCGCTGGTATCAGCGTTGAGAACTGTCAGGGATGGAGAATTGACGGTAGACCCGGAGTAGTTGATACCATCAATGGTGATGGACTGTGTACCACCTCCAATGTTACGCTGCCAGAATACGGTGGTATGTGTGGGGTTGGCAGACACGGTACATCCCAGAGTGATGGTTGTTCCTGTGTTGGTGCTGTAGGCATTCTGGGCAATGGTGACAGTTGGAATGGCTGAAAATGTTGTAAAATTTATAAGAATTTTACCAAAATATGCTTAATTAAACAAACAATGCCATGTTACCTATAACTACATTAACAAGACAGCTACTGTTTAAAGACTTTGGTGCCCACACCTGACAAAAATGGCTAACAAGAGGCCCAGGGGGCCTGTACCAAAGGTCTATGACAGATCATTACAAAACACTTGAAGTTCAGTAATGTGTTACAAATATGTTCAAATTTTGTGATCTGTCTTCAAATGCCATGCATATAAGTCAATACCTTTCCTTGATCCAAAAATTTCAATCATTAAGTTGAAAACTGTTGTTTTTGATTGGCAGACTTAATCTTCTTCTACTACCTAGGTGGTATATGTCCCTAGCAACTCAGTCTTTAGTGGGGAAGACTCTCAACTCATACAATATTCTATCCCCTTCACCAAAAACACCAAACTAAAAAGTTAAAACCCCTTTTATCCATAGGGAAGAAGGTTGGCTGTCAATATTAATCCTTTTTTACTCTACTTGGACCAGCCCCCAGGATGGGTATGGCTTCTGGATTATACAACATTGAGATCCCTTGTCTTAACCTTAGGATGCTGCAGACACAAGTTGATCCTTTTATTTAAACAACATATGAAAGATTTGAAAATTTTACCCACTGGTATTTTCATGTCTACTACATGAACTGGGCACCCATTCCTCTGCTCAAGATGACAAATTTCATCAAAATTCCTTCATTTGAACAGAAGAATTGAGCCAGACTTTTCATTAATGTACAATTGTTTCCTTTTCACCAAGGGATGCTTAAGACCAAATTTTAGTTCAAATTTAATCATTTTCTTAAATAGCAGTGTTTTAAAGAATAAGTTGATTCATGACTGATGAATGATGATGCTTGCTGTAACATGGCATAAACTCACCACAAGTCCTTTGAAGAGGGCGAGCTAAATTGTTCAAAACATGACAAAAACTGACACAAAAACAAACAATTTCACCTTGAAATAGGTGCGATACATCTTATAGCCCTTAAGGATTGTATGTGTGAAATAATAGAAGTGTGATGTACATTTTAGGAGTTTTGAGGTGAGAAATTAACACGCTTCATGGACTTCGACAAGGAAGACAAAGCAGATAATTCAATGCTAGAAATGACTGAGAGAAAAATCAATAGTCCCTACAGTAATGTAATAGGCATACAATCAAATACGATGTAACGTGTGTTAAATAGGAAATACAAGGACACAGGAAGAAGTGATGACTTACTTCCTGAAACTGTCAGTGTGGTTGAAGAACTCTGTCCAGTTCCTACAGAGTTGGTGGCAAAACAGGTGTAGGTTCCAGTGTCACTAGTATCAGCGTTGAGAACCGTCAGGGATGGAGAATTGACGGTAGACCCAGAGTAGTTGACACCATCAATGGTGATGGACTGTGTACCAGTACCTACGTTACGTTGCCAGAACACGATGGTATGGGCGGGGTTGGCAGACACGGTACATCCCAGAGTGATGGTTGTTCCTGTGTTGGTACTGTAGGCATTCTGGGAAATGGTGACAGTTGGAATATCTGAAAAATATCGTATACAAATTATAAAAAAAAGTTCACAAAAATTATGTCATTTAACATCAAACATCACACCCGATAAACTTTTAATGAAAGTATTATCTTTTTTTTTTCCGGTTTGTTCCTCCTTATTCTCTGTTGTGCAGTATGACACTTTTGACAATATCAAAGGTATGGTATGGTTTTTCAACAATGCATTTAAATCCTAAAACTATTGTTACTGAAGTTATGGTCTTATTTCAGTATAACAGAGTTGTCATGATAAACCCACCCATATACAAAATTCAGCAATTAAAGCTAACAGACTATATTACATATGCTACAGTTGTGGATGAGCAAAGGGCCATAATTCAATATATTTCAGTATAAGACGACATTAAGGCAACACTACATAATCTGAATTACAACAGTTCCACCATGTCATGGAGGTCCTAGGATTTCTTGGTATGTTTGATTTGTTTTTGTTAAACGTCCTATTAACAGCTAGGGTCATTTAGGACGTGCCAGGTTTGGAGGTAGAGGAAAGCCGGAGTACCTGGAGAAAAACCACCAGTCTACAGTTAGCACCTGGCAACTACCCCACATACCCAGGTAGGTTTTGAACTCACAACCCAGAGGTGGAGGGCTAGTGATAAAGTGTCGGGACACCTTAACCACTCAGCCACTGCAGTCCCACCTAGGATTTCTATCCACGATGTCATGACATGGGAACTGGCTGACAACTTAACTCCTATTAGGTAACACAGGTGACACACTGACATACATTACCACATTAAACGTAAAACATGAAACACAAGGACACAGGAAGAGGTGATGACTTACTTCCTGTGACGGTCAGTGTGGTTAAAGAACTCTGTCCAGTTCCTACAGAGTTGGTGGCAAAACAGGTGTAGGTTCCAGTGTCACTAGTATCAGCGTTGATAACGGTCAGGGATGGAGAATTGACGGTAGACCCGGAGTAGTTGACACCATCAATGGTGATGGACTGTGTACCAGTACCTCCAACGTTACGCTGCCAGAACACGGTGGTATGGGCGGGGTTGGCAGACACGGTACATCCCAGAGTGATGGTTGTTCCTGTGTTGGTGCTGTAGGCATTCTGGGAAATGGTGACAGTTGGAATATCTGAAAAAGTATTGTAGAAAATTTTCAAAAAAGAAATTCAGACAAAAATGTGTCATTAAATATGAAACTTTACACTGTTTAAGCTTTTAATGAATGAGTGATCTTTTCTTTCAGTTTGTTCCTCCTTTTCCTCTGTTGTACAGTTTGATACTCTAACCAGCAGTCAGGATTGTGTTGCCATGGTAATGGTTTAGGTAATACCTAATATGTCGAATTATAGGCCTTGTTTAGTTACATTATTTGTGCAAGACTGAATAAAATCAATAAAATAACTGAGACTTTCTATAGGAAAACCTTTATATAGTAACCAGTTACAAGGAAAACCAAATTTTTAAAGAAATAATTTGCATGCCCATGTACATAATTATGGTCCTTCATAAATGTTTTGGAATCAGTTCATAAATCCTAGAGAAGTTCTTCAGAAAAGATTTACATCGATAGACATCTGAACATCTAGACAGTGTAACTCCAATATACCTCCAACTACATTGTGTGGGGTAAATAGAAGGAAAACACAATTATGTTATTAAAAAGACTTACCATCTAAAATAATCACTTGAAAGTTCAGCAATTTTAGGTGACAGAATACATTATGTATCCGACAGATAATAAAGAGCGAAGGGCCATAACTCTGTGTATTACAAAACCTTATAGATTTAACATATATAAACAAGGGTAAATTGATGACTTACTTCCTGTAACGGTCAGTGTGGTTGAAGAACTCTGTCCAGTTCCTACAGAGTTAGTGGCAAAACAGGTGTAGCTTCCAGTGTCACTAGTATCAGCGTTGATAACGGTCAGGGATGGAGAATTGACTGAAGACCCGGAGTAGTTGACACCATCCATGGTGAGTGACTGTGTGACACCACCAACGATACGTTGCCAGGACACGGAGGTATGGGCGGGGTTGGCCGACACGGTACATCCCAGCGTGATGGTTGTTCCTGTGTTGGTGCTGTAGGCATTCTGGGAAATGGTGACTGTCGGAATATCTGAAAATATTGTTCATAATATTGTTTAAATTAATTTTTAAACAAAACTTTAAGAAAAACAAAGCTTAAATCAAACAGTAAACTCTGTATAGATGACCACCAAATCTATAATTATTAATCTAATCACCTGAAATCTTATTTGTTATGGACTTCTTCTGTCAGAGAATCTTAGGAAAACAACCTTCATTTATATTTGTATTTCACTACCTGGTACCAAAATATATTTACATTAATTTTGGTTTAAATATATTTAATGATCATGAAAATAGGCTTGCTAATTAGTACATGTATCTTTCCCCACAACACCAGATGATTTATATTCTTCCTTGATTTGACTGTCCTGTTCAATACATAAGAACTAAAGTAAAACCATGGAGATTCAGATTAAAGGCGAATGTTAGAAATATATCCAACAACACACAGTATTCATAGTTATAGAAACATGTGAAACTAATATGTAAATAGCTATTAAACTAGCCATTATCCACAATATTAACCAAGGTTATAGAGGTCAAGGTCAAAAATCATGTCACACAAATATCAGGCAACATTCTCAAAATTAAGGCTCATAATCATGAGAAGTTGTTTGACCCTAGCTTCAGAACTATACGAGATCTTAACTAACCTAAATGTCACAACAAGAGATTCCAGATGGATCTTGCCACCCTAAGCGGAATGATCTTTATCAGTCCTATAAATAACTGAACTTTTCTCTACTTTTCCCTTCTCCCCCCTCTTTTTCTTAATCATTTGATAACAAAGGGAACCAACATAGTATTATAAAAAAGATTTAAGAACGTTCTGAGATTGATATTGTTAATTACATTACAACTGTCAAAATCCAAGATAGCCACCTGTCAGCAATTTGTTTTCCTCATATCAGTCCTAAAATAAAAAGGGCACTACTAGGGAACAAGGGAAATGTAGATATGAAATATGAAAATGATCCAAACAATACTTAAAGAAGATAGTAATAACAAAATTTCCTTTTCAAAATACAAGATTGCTACCTGTGATCCAATTTCTT
The DNA here is from genome assembly GCF_902652985.1 of Pecten maximus. Taxonomy (NCBI): domain Eukaryota; kingdom Metazoa; phylum Mollusca; class Bivalvia; order Pectinida; family Pectinidae; genus Pecten; species Pecten maximus. The sequence goes on from NC_047024.1 coordinate 39,298,919, forward strand.
ATTCTCATCAGCCCTAAAATCAAAAGAACACGACTAGGGACCAAGGGGGAACCTACAGATGTAATTGGAGCCAGATCCATTCGGAACTCCTCTAGAAATATCATATCCAACAAAAAGATTAACATACTTCCTGAAACTGTCAGTGTGGTTGAAGAGCTCTGTCCAGTTCCTACAGAGTTGCTGGCAAAACAGGTGTAGGTTCCAGTGTCACTAGTATCAGCGTTGATAACGGTCAAGGATGGAGAATTGACTGAAGACCCGGAGTAGTTGACACCGTCAATGGTGATAGACTGTGTACCACCTCCAACGTTACGTTGCCAGAACACGGAGGTATGGGCGGGGTTGGCCGACACGGTACATCCCAGAGTGATGGTTGTTCCTGTGTTGGTGCTGTAGGCATTCTGGGAAATGGTGACAGTTGGAACATCTGAAAATATTGTTCATAATATTGTTTAAATTATTTTAAAACTAAACTTTAAGAAAAACAAAGCTAAAAACAAACAGTATACTCTGTATAGATGGCATGCTCAAGACCACCAAATCTATAATTATTAATCTAATCAACTGAAATCTTATTTTTTATGGACTTCTTCTGTCAGAGAATCTTAGGAAAACAACCTTCATTTATATTTGTATATCACTACCTGGTACCAAAATATATTAACATTAATTTTGGTTTAAATATATTTAACGATCATGAAAAATAGGCCTGCTAGTTAGTACATGTATCTTTCGATCCCCACAACACCAGATGATTTATACTCTTCCTTGATATGACTGTCCAGTTCAATACATAAGAACTAAACTAAAACCATGGAGGTTCAGATTAAAGGTGAATATTACAAAAATATCCTCCAACACACAATATTTACCAAGGTTACAGAGGTCAAGGTCAAAAATCATGTCACACAAATATCAGGCAACATACACAAAATTAAGGCTCATAATCATGTGAAGTTGTTTGACTCTAGCTTGAGAACTGTACGAGATCTTAACTAACCTAAATGTCACAACAACAGATTCCAGATGGATCTTGCCACTCTAAGCGGAATGATCTTTATCAGTCCTATAAATAACTGAACTTTTCTCTACTTTTCCCTTCTCCCCCCTCTTTTTCTTAATCATTTGATAACAAAGGGAACCAACATAGTATTATAAAAAAGATTTAAGAACGTTCTGAGATTGATATTGTTAATTACATTACAACTGTCAAAATCCAAGATAGCCACCTGTCAGCAATTTCTTTTCCTCATATCAGTCCTAAAATAAAAAGGGCACTACTAGGGAACAAGGGAAATGTAGATATGAAATATGAAAAAGATCCAATCAATAATTAAAGAAGATAGTAAAAACAAAATTTCCTTATCAAAATACAAGATTGCTACCTGTGATCCAATTTCTTATTCTCATCAGCCCTAAAATCAAAAGAACACAACTAGGGACCAAGGGGGAACCTACAGATGTAATTGGAGCCAGATCCATTCGGAACTCCTCTAGAAATATCAGTAACAAGAATTGTTTAAAGATGGACAATGGACAGACAACTGGCCATGGACACAGGGAGATTTGAAGAACAGTCCACCATCTGATATGGGCTAAATTATAGACAGAAGGGCAACCAACATTGGATTATAACTCAAGATGGTCATTTGTACCAGTCTGGTTAACAAGTGCATCCACATTTAATACTCGATGAACATTACTGTACAATAAGAAATGAGATCTGATCCACGTTCATATCTAACAAAAAGATTAACATACTTCCTGTAACAGTCAGTGTGGTTGAAGAACTCTGTCCAGTTCCTACAGAGTTGGTGGCAAAACAGGTGTAGGTTCCAGTGTCACTGGTATCAGCGTTGATAACCGTCAGGGATGGAGAATTGACTGAAGACCCGGAGTAGTTGACACCGTCAATGGTGATGGACTGTGTACCACCTCCAATGTTACGCTGCCAGAACACGGTGGTATGGGCGGGGTTGGAAGACACGGTACATCCCAGAGTGATGGTTGTTCCTGTGTTGGTGCTGTAGGCATTCTGGGCAATGGTGACCGTTGGAATATCTGAAAATATTGTTCATAATATTGTTTAAATTATTTTAAAACTAAACTTCAAGAAAAACAAAGCTAAAAACAAACAGTATACTCTGTAGAGATGGCATGCTCAAGACCACCAAATCTATAATTATTAATCTAATCAACTGAAATCTTTTTTTTTATGGACTTCTTCTGTCAGAGAATCTTAGGAAAACAACCTTCATTTATATTTGTATTTCACTACCTGGTACCAAAATATATTAACATTAATTTTGGTTTAAATATATTTAACGATCATGAAAAATAGGCCTGCTAGTTAGTACATGTATCTTTCGATCCCCACAACACCGGATGATTTATACTCTTCCTTGATATGACTGTCCAGTTCAATACATAAGAACTAAACTAAAACCATGGAGGTTCAGATTAAAGGTGAATATTACAAAAATATCCTCCAACACACAATATTTACCAAGGTTACAGAGGTCAAGGTCAAAAATCATGTCACACAAATATCAGGCAACATACACAAAATTAAGGCTCATAATCATGTGAAGTTGTTTGACTCTAGCTTGAGAACTGTACGAGATCTTAACCAACCTAAACGTCACAACAACAGATTCTAGATGGATCTTGCCACTCTAAGGGGAATGATCTTTATCAGTCCTATAAATAACTGAACTTTTCTCTACTTTTCCCTTAATCTCCCCCCTCTTTTTCTTAATCATTTGATAACAAAGGGAACCAACATAGAATTGTATAAAAAAAAGATTTAAGAAGAACTTTCTGAGATTGATATTGTTAATTAAATTACAACTGTCAAAATCCAAGATAGCCACCTGTCAGCAATTTGTTTTCCTCATATCAGTCCTAAAATAAAAAGGGCACTACTAGGGAACAAGGGAAATGTAGATATGAAATATGAAAATGATCTATTCAATACTTCAAGAAAATAGCAATAACAAATTTTCCTTTCCAATTTCTTATTCTCATCAGCCCTAAAATCAAAAGAACACGACTAGGGACCAAGGGGGAATCTACAGATGTAATTTGAGACGGATCCATCTGGAACTCCTCTAGAAATATCAGTAACAAGAATTGTTTAAAGATGGACAATGGACAGACAACTCCAATGACACAGGGAGATTTGAAGAACAGTCCACCATCTGATATGGGCTAAATTATAGACAGAAGGGCAACCAACATTGGATTATAACTCAAGATGGTCATTTGTACGAGTCTGGTTAACAAGTGCATCCACATTTAATACTCGATGAACATTAATGTACAATAAGAAATGAGATCTGATCCACGTTCATATCTAACAAAAAGATTAACATACTTCCTGAAACTGTCAGTGTGGTTGAAGAGCTCTGTCCAGTTCCTACAGAGTTGCTGGCAAAACAGGTGTAGGTTCCAGTGTCACTAGTATCAGCGTTGATAACGGTCAAGGGATGGAGAATTGACTGAAGACCCGGAGTAGTTGACACCGTCAATGGTGATGGACTGTGTACCACCTCCAACGTTACGTTGCCAGAACACGGAGGTATGGGCGGGGTTGGCAGACACGGTACATCCCAGAGTGATGGTTGTTCCTGTGTTGGTGCTGTAGGCATTCTGGGAAATGGTGACAGTTGGAATATCTGAAAATATTGTTCATAATATTGTTTAAATTATTTTAAAACTAAACTTTAAGAAAAACAAAGCTAAAAACAAACAGTATACTCTGTATAGATGGCATGCTCAAGACCACCAAATCTATAATTATTAATCTAATCAACTGAAATCTTTTTTTTTATGGACTTCTTCTGTCAGAGAATCTTAGGAAAACAACCTTCATTTATATTTGTATTTCACTACCTGGTACCAAAATATATTAACATTAATTTTGGTTTAAATATATTTAACGATCATGAAAAATAGGCCTGCTAGTTAGTACATGTATCTTTCGATCCCCACAACACCGGATGATTTATACTCTTCCTTGATATGACTGTCCAGTTCAATACATAAGAACTAAACTAAAACCATGGAGGTTCAGATTAAAGGTGAATATTACAAAAATATCCTCCAACACACAATATTTACCAAGGTTACAGAGGTCAAGGTCAAAAATAATGTCACACAAATATCAGGCAACATACACAAAATTAAGGCTCATAATCATGTGAAGTTGTTTGACTCTAGCTTGAGAACTGTACGAGATCTTAACCAACCTAAATGTCACAACAACAGATTCCAGACGGATCTTGCCACTCTAAGGGGAATGATCTTTATCAGTCCTATAAATAACTGAACTTTTCTCTACTTTTACCTTCCCCCCCCCTCTTTTTCTTAATCATTTGATAACAAAGGGAACCAACATAGAATTGTATAAAAAAAAGATTTAAGAAGAACTTTCTGAGATTGATATTGTTAACTAAATTACAACTGTCAAAATCCAAGATAGCCACCTGTGAGCAATTTGTTTTCCTCATATCAGTCCTAAAATAAAAAGGGCACTACTAGGGACAAGGGAAATGTAGATATGAAATATGAAAATGATCTATTCAATACTTCAAGAAAATAGCAATAACAAATTTTCCTTTCCAATTTCTTATTCTCATCAGCCCTAAAATCAAATGAACACGACAAGGGACCAAGGGGGAATCTACAGATGTAATTTGAGCCAGATCCATTCGGAACTCCTCTAGAAATATCAGTACCAAGAATTGTTTAAAGATGGACAATGGACAGACAACTCCAATGACACAGGGAGATTTGAAGAACAGTCCACCATCTGATATGGGCTAAATTATAGACAGAAGGGCAACCAACATTGGATTATAACTCAAGATGGTCATTTGTACGAGTCTGGTTAACAAGTGCATCCACATTTAATACTCGATGAACATTAATGTACAATAAGAAATGAGATCTGATCCACGTTCATATCTAACAAAAAGATTAACATACTTCCTGTAACAGTCAGTGTGGTTGGAGAGCTCTGTCCAGTTCCTACAGAGTTGGTGGCAAAACAGGTGTAGGTTCCAGTGTCACTGGTATCAGCGTTGATAACGGTCAGGGATGGAGAATTGACTGAAGACCCGGAGTAGTTGACACCATCCATGGTGAGTGACTGTGTGACACCACCAACAATACGCTGCCAGAACACAGAGGTATGGGCGGGGTTGGCAGACACGGTACATCCCAGAGTGATGGTTGTTCCTGTGTTGGTGCTGTAGGCATTCTGGGAAATGGTGACAGTTGGAACATCTATAAACAATACAAAAGGTATATTTTATCTGTGAACCGGTGTAACCTTCCATATTTGATTTTTACACAAAAGCTTTTGAAACTACTATTGATAATCCTAGTTGTGACTTGGTTAATGTTTTTACTTTTGAAGATTCTGTAGAGATTGTTAAAACTTAGCAGCATAACTAATACACAAGAACACACGGCACATTCAACTTTCTGGCCCCAAGATAAAACGATCTCAAGTCTAAAACCGTGTTCAGTTTTGACTTAGCCAATCAAAGATGATGTTATGAAACTTTGACATCATAGGTGATTGGCTGATCAAAGTCTGAAATTGTTTCATGATGCTGGAGCAAGAACTTCTACTGGGTCCCCCAGATTTGTTCAGATATGTAGTGTACTACTGTAGATTCATCGTATCTCGAGATTATCAGAATAATTAATTAAGAAAGTCAGAGTTCTGCTAATTTTTACACTTATACCTTACTATCTGATAAATAATGAAGTTAAAAGAAAGGTATCAGTTCTAATATTTCTCCAGATAATTAGTGATCTCTCAGCGACTCCTCCAAATCTATAAACCAACTAAATCAGCATTTTCTTCAAAATCCTCTTTGTCAAATCGATCAAACTCTTGATCAGCTGATACTCCAAACATTTCACATAGATAGCCATACTGTTTTATAATCCATCATCATTTAAGTCAAGAATTTGCTTGAACTTTCACTTACGGTATCATATTACTTTCAACCATCTTAAAGATATGACATCATTATGTAGCAAAATTACTAGTTTGTAATACAGCTTGACTATTAATAGAAACAACAACAATTAACAATTCTTTGGCAGTGTATCAAAATATACCTAAATGAATTCCTACCCACTTCAGCTACCCGATCATCAACAGCACTCAGCCTAGTCCATAATATAAGCTGGTTGTGGCGACACAAGAACATATTAAATGACTCATAACAAAGACTGACTCTTGTAAAACAGTAATAGTCTGTCACAACTAAAGAGGACAGAACAGAACTACAGAACTCTGTAAATATTACCAGCCAAAAGCTCAGGAAAACTGATGACTTACTTCCTGAAACTGTCAGTGTAGTGGCAGAACTCTGTCCAGTTCCTACAGAGTTGCTGGCAAAACAGGTGTAGGTTCCAGTGTCACTGGTATCAGCGTTGATAACGGTCAGGGATGGAGAATTGACTGAAGACCCGGAGTAGTTGACACCGTCAATGGTGATGGACTGTGTACCACCACCAACAATACGCTGCCAGAACACAGAGGTATGGGCGGGGTTGGCAGACACGGTACATCCCAGAGTGATGGTTGTTCCTGTGTTGGTGCTGTAGGCATTCTGGGAAATGGTGACAGTTGGAATATCTGAAAAACATTTCATGTATAAGTTGCCCATTGGTTATTTATGATACATATGCATATTTTATACATTCTAAAACAAGAATCTATGTCACATTGGCCTAGCACAAGCTTGCATTGTTTGTCCAGTGGTATTCCTATTAATTTGATCCCAAAATATTATTTATTATATATTATTAACTTGTGAAAGAAAAATATTTACTGTATCATAATTGACTACTTGATTCAAGTTGCAGGTGCCCTTTTTGTATGTGCATCAACACTTACAATCTCTAAAGGTATTCTAACAAGAGGCCCAGGGGCCTTAACGGTCATCTGACTCTAAATTAAAACCCTTATATCATTGTAGTATGTATTCTCTGTAGCAAGTATATAGTGGCACTGTTGGCCATGGTGGCCATCTTGGATTTCTGACTGACCCAATAAAAAACAACACTTGGTCTGGACCATCTAAGGATCATTTCTGGTAAGTTAGAGCTGAATCCCACTGGTGGAATTTGAGAAGAAGTTTGAAATAGGCATTGTTCAGGAAAACCATGATTGCACAATCATGTAACAAAATGGCCGCCATGGCTGCCAAGTCAATGATTTTACTAGGCCGAAAAATAACAACACTTTGTTGGCCCTCCTTCCTTAACATCCTCACCCATTTCCAGCTCAATGGCACCAATGGAACTGGAGAAGAAAATTAAAATGTGTTTTTCAAGATGGCGACCATGGTGGCCATCTTGGATTTCAGACCAATCAAAAAATAACAACACTTGGTCAGGATCCTCTCAGGAACATGTCAGGCAAGTTTCAGCTCAATAGCACTGGTGGAACTCGAGAAGAAGTTTAAAATGTGTTTTTCAAGATGGTGGGTATGGTGGCCATCTTGGATTTCGAAACGGCCCGAAAAATAACAACACTTGGTCAGGACCATCTCAGGATCATTTCAGACAAGTTTCAGCTCAATAGCACTGATGGAACTTGAGAAGAAGTTTAAAATGTGTTTTTGAAGATGGCGGCTATGGCGGCCATCTTGGATTTCGGACCAACCCGAAAAATAACAACACTTGGTCAGGACCATCTCAGGATCATTTCAGGCAAGTTTCAGCTCAATCCCACTGGTGGAACTTGAGATGAAGTTTGAAATGTGAAAAGTTTACGCACGGCGGACGGCGGACGACGCACGACGCCGGACGAAGCATGATGACTATAGGTCACCCTGACCCTTCGGGTCAGATGACCTAAAAATCATGAAGGCTAGAATTTCTGATAGTTCACTTCATACTGCCCTATGATATGTTATATCTTCTCACATTGGTCCTTATAGAGAGTGTCAAACTTTCAGTGGGGTCCTGACTGACCAATATCTGCATTCTAGTTTGCAGGGATTTTAAATTTATTGACACACTACTCAGATATATTCCTATGTATTTTAATTTTCCAATCATTGATTTAATCTTCATCAAAAGCTAAAGCTGTACAGTTTTACTCTAATCCAAGACCAATTTTCCAAATATTTTGCTGACTTTGTCATACCTACAACAGTATGTACTTGGATTTTAAACGTTGCCAGTAAAATAGATTATCTCCCTTGATTTGAATTTTAATCAGATTGTACATGAATCTCAAAATTACTGATGGATTGTGCTCAGAATGAATGTTGATCACATGATCTGACTGGTTAATCATACACCAATTTAAAATCTTTCTTAAATCTTAAATGTTTGATAAGGTAACAAGATTTTAATAAATATAATAATATTGTGAAGAAAAAAACAATAGAACATACAATGGGCCAAATGGGCCTGTATCATTCACCTGTGTCTAGAAAATCTTTAAAGCCCTTTAGGCAGGTGAGCTTAAAATGAGCAACTCTGATTGTGTGACCTTTCAGGTAATAGACAATAATAATCATTACAAACTAATATATTTTTTCCAGTTGACTTACTTCCTGAAACTGTCAGTGTGGTTGAAGAACTCTGTCCAGTTCCAACAGAGTTGCTGGCAAAACAGGTGTAGGTTCCAGTGTCACTGGTATCAGCGTTGAGAACGGTCAGGGATGGAGAATTGACTGAAGACCCGGAGTAGTTGACACCATCAATGGTGATGGACTGTGTACCAGTACCTACGTTACGTTGCCAGAACACGGAGGTATGGCCGGGGTTGGCCGACACGGTACATCCCAGAGTAATACTGTTTCCTGTGTTGGTGCTGTAGGCATTCTGGGAAATGGTGACCGTTGGAACATCTAAAAATTAGGAATTTTGAAGTCACATTAATCTTACTGTATTTTTCCAAATTACTAAATACCTACATCTGATATGGCTATTTTTGTAATTATTAGTAGGCTACTTTTCAGCATTCATTTTTTTGTTCATTACGTTTGAGAAATGATTCAAAACAAATAAGTTCTGTTATTTAATGTAATTAAAAGCATTTAAACATCAGAATTCAATGGTAAAATATTCATGTGTTTATAATTTCAGTATTTAGCCAAACAAAAATTTCCAATGTTCATTTTACAGTAGATATCCTTATTTCGTAAATATATCTCCTTTTGGAGACTGTCTGTGTGGTGACACAAGAATGGCTCATATAACATGATCGACTCATTTAAAACAACCTGCCTGCTAAAACAAGTACACGACAGAACTCTGTAAACATAACCATCCAAAAACTAGGGTAAATTGATGACTTACTTCCTGAAACGGTCAGTGTAGTTGAAGAACTCTGTCCAGTTCCTACAGAGTTGCTGGCAAAACAGGTGTAGGTTCCAGTGTCACTGGTATCAGCGTTGATAACGGTCAGGGATGGAGAATTGACTGAAGACCCGGAGTAGTTGACACCGTCAATGGTGATGGACTGTGTGCCACCTCCAACATTACGCTGCCAGAACACAGAGGTATGGGCGGGGTTGGAAGACACGGTACATCCCAGAGTGATGGTTGTTCCTGTGTTGGTGCTGTAGGCATTCTGGGAAATAGTGACCGTTGGAACATCTGAAAATGTAAAATTACACATCATTTCTGTCCAAAACTAGACCTACTAAAAACCTACTAATGCCTGTCAGCTGTTTGATAGATAGAAAGATTTCACAGTGATAAAATGAAAACATTTGCCAGATCTAGATTTCAACAATATTTTAAACGAGCTCACTGACATGGAATTATGGGATTGATTTCCTGTAGTCTAGATAGATGTTTACATATCTTCTTCCCCAGTTTACATGTTCCAGTTCATTTGGTATTAAAGGCTATCATGTTCATTGGAAATATTTCTTTTTCATGTGATATGAAGCTAACTTTCAATGATCATTGACATTATTTTTGGTTCTGTTGTCATCACCCTAGTAAATCTTATTTGGATGAAATAAAATAACATTGGTTTAACCTCCAACACAAACAAACACTCAACCTATGCATGCACCTCGCACACCAGAGGAGGCCAGTCTTATATCGCATAACCTTGATTTGACCTAAATTTTTCAAAGGTGTCCTTGTAGCAGAAGACCCTTGCTCTTCTGAAACACCTGGCTTCATTTTTCTCATAGTTTTTCGAGGACCAATATACATTTAATTTTGTTCATATTTTTTCCTCTTTTTATCAATATTGATTTAATAATCATGATTTCATTTATGTTAGAAAATACCAATCTCTTGTAAAATTTTACTTACTTCCTGAAACGGTCAGTGTGGTTGAAGAGCTCTGTCCAGTTCCTACAGAATTGGTGGCAAAACAGGTGTAGGTTCCAGTGTCACTGGCATCAGCGTTGAGAACTGTCAGGGATGGAGAATTGACGGTAGACCCAGAGTAGTTGACACCATCAATGGTGATGGACTGTGTACCAGTACCTACGTTACGCTGCCAGAACACGGAGGTATGGCCGGGGTTGGCAGACACGGTACATCCCAGAGTGATGGTTGTTCCTGTGTTGGTGCTGTAGGCATTCTGGGAAATGGTGACAGTTGGAACATCTGAAAATATGGAGAGGGTTAAGTTAAATTTTGAATATCTAGAAAACAACTAAGAAATGAAAACCCAGCTCCTACACAAAGAACCTGATGTTATATTATACTATGGAACCTAATGTTATATTATACTATGGAACCTGATGTTATATTATACTATGGAACCTAATGTTATATCATACTTTGGTTTATACTAGAAATAAAACTGTTGAGGGTCTCTCAAGTTATGTCATTGATTTCGATGAGACAGGACACATTGCATCCCATTTGGATTGAAACCTTGACCGATGACCACCAGAATATGACCTTGGACCTTTAACCTTGACCAGTGACCAGTAGAATGTGTCCAGGTGTAGGTAACTTTATGTTACGATAGTGTATGGTGTTAATGTGGACCAAATCTGCTTAGGGGTTCTCAAGATATGTTGTTAATAATTGGGATGTGAAATGACAGGATGGATGGATGGATTGACATGGGTAACAGTATTTGTCCCCACCTATTAAATAGCAGGGACGTAAAATTGACAAAATATACACAAAATTGTGGTCTTTCTATGCAAGCTATAATAAACCTCAGGCTGTCAATTTTCTATGGGGGAGGGAAAATGTGACATCAGAGAATGGCTATGAAGAGTATTTCATGCCAATAAATAATGGTTTGAAGAAGATTGTTGGAATCACATTTAATTAAACTAGTTTTTTTATCCCATCAATCAAAACCCTGGGAAACAGCAACAATTTAGTTCACCATTTTTATGCATTCTTGGCTATGGAAGGTTCCTTGGAAATTTGATCAAAATTTGTTCAAGGTTTTTGAGACAAGGTTAAAAGTGTCACATCGCATACGACCAGAAGACACATATACAATATATCATTATGAACTAAAGACCATTGCAAAAGGTAACTTCAGACTTTGTCTAAGATGACCTAACCATGCAAAACATTTAATGCACCTGTACCCAATCACAATCCAGATTCAGGGTGTCTACCAAGTATGGTTAACTTCAATAACCAAAACGAAAATTCAGGTTTTCAGATTAAAAGCAGTCAAGACAAAAGTAATGAACAAAAAACAGGATAACAATTTTTTAAACAAAAATATTAAAAAATATGTGACAATATAGGACAAAAGCATGTAGGTGTCACATAAAAATCATGAATCTCATACTTCCTGAAACAGTCAGTGTAGTTGAAGAAAGAAATTGTTCTTGTTTTAACTTGGAAATCAAAATCAGAAATAACAACAGACAATCTAAGGCAATGAGGTGTGCAAAGACATCGATAAAAATGACAAATCACATGACTTACTTCCTGAAACTGTCAGTGTGGTTGAAGAACTCTGTCCAGTTCCTACAGAGTTAGTGGCAAAACAGGTGTAGGTTCCAGTGTCACTGGCATCAGCGTTGAGAACTGTCAGGGATGGAGAATTGACGGTAGACCCAGAGTAGTTGACACCATCAATGGTGATGGACTGTGTACCAGTACCTACGTTACGCTGCCAGAACACGGAGGTATGGCCGGGGTTGGCTGACACGGTACATTGCCAGAGTGATGGTTGTTCCTGTGTTGGTGCTGTAGGCATTCTGGGAAATGGTGACCGTTGGAACATCTAAAAATTTGAGGATGATAAAATTTAAATTAAAACTAAACACACAGCCTTAGTACTTATTTTCTTATCAAGTTGATCATCTTTTATGACTATTGACATTATGTCAGTATTTTACCACATACCTGTCCACCATTTTGTTTACAAATTATCACTACAAAGCATCAAGTAAATGTTATTTGTTATTGCAGCGTAAGTTGTTATGACCATAAAAGCATTTTCCTATTTTACATACTTTGACCTGAAAAGCATTCTCAAGGTAGCCTTTAGCACATCACCATAAAAAGCATTATTTTATGGTACAAAACTGTTTGCGCTAAAAACCATTCTTAGATAAGCTAGTAAAAAACGCTTTGGCTTCAAAAAGCATTCTTAGATAAGTGCAAAATGCTTTGGCTTCAAAAAGCATTCTTAGATAAGTACAAAATACTTCAGCTTAAAGCGTAGGTATGTACAAAATACTTCGGCCTAAAAAGCGTTCTAAGGTAAGTACAAAGTACTTCGGCTTTAAAAAGCATTCTTAGGTAAGTACAAAATACTTCGGCTTAAAGCGTAGGTAAGTACAAAATACTTAGGCCTAAAAAGCGTTCTAAAGTAAGTACAAAATACTTCGGCCTAAAAAGCGTTCTTAGGTAAGTACAAAATACTTCGGCCTAAAAAGCGTTCTTAGGTAAGTACAAAATACTTAGGCCTGAAAACAATACCAACACAAAGTATTCATTGCTCTAACCTAAAGTCCTTTTTATAGTATACAGTCCCTAATCAAAAAGCAACAAATGTATCTTAATTTCATATAAATATGGAATTGCCGTGACTTACAAGGCCTTAAGTACATTTTTTAGTTCCTACAAAGAACACTCTTCAGCTTTAACCTTATCTGAACGATATTTCTGCCATTGAGACACAAAACTCTGGCTTTAAACCCTATCTGACACATGGGCTCAGCTTCAAGTCAGACTAAAGGATATTTCTGCCATCGTGACACTTAAAAGTCCTCTGACTTTAAACCCTAACTGATACATGGGCTCAGCTTCAAGTCAGACTAAAGAATATTTCTGTCATCGTGACACTTAAAAGTCCTCTGACTTTAAACCCCATCTGATACCTGGGCCCAGTTGTTCAAAAGGTGATTAGCTTAATCACTTGATTAGTGAAAATTTCATTTCTCATTTGTTGAAAAACCTGTGAGTATATCGTCTTTAAATTATGCCAGTTGAAAGAGAATTAAGAATTACAGAATTTCATGAAGTTTTGTCAAGTTAGCTCTACCGGAAATTATTATATCAGGATTTGAAAAATGTTGTTAAAATGTGATTAGCCTAATCACCTTTTGAACAACTGGCCCCTGGGCTCAGTTTCAAGTCTGACTGAAGGCCATTTCTGCCTTTGAGACACAAGGCCTCTGGCTTCCAGCCCTATATGACACACAGGCTCAGCTTCAAGTCAGAATGAAGGACATTTCTGCTACTTAGAAACTAGGCCAATGCCTCTCGATCTGAAGGATATTTCTGGGAACTCATATATCATGTGCAAATACAAGTCTGTTTTTCTGGAAAATGAAGATATACTCATTTGAGAATTTCTGTACGAAATTCAGAGTTGGATTCTGATCAGAAAAAGAGAAATTCTGATCAGAATCTAATTAGGTTCCTCAAAAATGAGTAAGATTCCAATCGGACACGTTTTCCATGCGCAAAATCTGATCAGTTCCTGGGAGATAAGATCCATGTCTTGAAAAATCTCATTCCAATTATATCCTCATATGAAATTGACATTACTTTGCCTGTTTAACTGGAGACACCTGGGACATCAACACATCAGGATTCCAGGGATAATTTTGGATGTTTGTATTAAGTTGTATATATGTTTACTGCTATCAGGAGAGGTGCAGAAGTAATACTGCATAAGGAGGTTGCTACAATCCTAAATATTTCTAAGTATAAATGGACATTTCAAGGATGGTGGATAAATCTGGCAACCTATCAAGCTGTGGTCTCAACCAATGTGATGTGTTTCCTTGATTTTTGACAAGTTGTTTGGAATTTTATTGAGTTGCAAATAATGACATTCAGTACTAGTGCTTTGAGGATATATACTTGGAACACAAGTATTGATTGATGAATGATCTCATTTAGCCATTTTAAACATCTCTAGGCCAAATGATTAAAAAATGATAATAAAAAGGAGTTAAGAATAAATTATAAAGAATGAAAAACTAGTAAAATCTGGTTAGCAAAATTCTAGATCTAATATTCTTACTTCCTGTCACCGACAGGGAGACCTGAGCACTCTGTCCTGTTCCAACTTGGTTGCCGGCAAAACAGACATAAGTGCCCTGATCTCCACTGTTGGCATTGAACACGACCAATGATGGACTGTTGACAGATGATCCACCATAATTCACATTGTCTATTGTCAGTGTAGTCGTCCCGCCATTGGTGGGAGTGAACTGCCAGAACACACTGGTATGTGTTGGATTGGCAGAGACGGAACACTGTAAAGTCACTGTTGTTCCCGTGCTTACAGAGTAAAATGTCTGAAAGACATTGACTGTTGGTAAGTCTGAAAAAAAAATTCTAACCTTGTTAGTGCTGGTTTTTATTGTAAACTAAACTGTTTTCAGCTAGTGAGTTGTGGCAAGTCAAACCAATAGTTTTCATTATACTCATAACGAACAATTGAGTATAATCCTCTACACGATTACTTCGTGCGATTTACAGCTAATGAAATCAAAGCAGTAACATGATATATCTACGTCTATTATACTGCTGCAAAAAAGCATAAATATTTATCACATAACTGGCCTGTTCTTTCATGTCATAAGACATAAATATCTTAAGACTCTCATGTGTAATAACACTATTGTGATGTCACAAAAACTGTATGATGTCACAATGAATATGTGACATGGCACAATTGTCAGTGGGGAGAAAAATATACTATCTGAGTAGAAATTCATCTCCCTAATATAGAAATTAATTTGGAAAGTTTTTATTTCTATTCTCATAAATTTATAAAGTTATGTGATAAACAAAATCTAACACTCGTTGCTTTGTAATAGGGAATATATTAAACTCGTCAAATAATTTTATAAGCTTATTGCTTAAAGGCTCCCATAAAATTATTGACTTCCTTTAATAAATACCTTATTACATAGCCACTCGTGTAAGATTACCTATATCTTAGAAAGTGCAAAGCAAGTCAAACAGGTGCAGAAAAAGAAAGACTGAAAGATCAACACATTAAATTGTTTTCAATGTAAAGAACACTTTTTTCCATAGTTATCTCCCTTCCCTCAATCCAAAATTAACTACAGGAGGGTTATTAATGTCTGGCTGAAGTGAGGAAGGAGGGTGGTGGGTCGGTGATACATGTTCTGACTAACAGAGGGTCAAGTGAAGTAAAATTGAAATGTTCTTCAATTAGGCAAGGGCTACTTTTTCAGGTATCCTTAATAAGCTGGTGTTGGTGATAAATATCCAAGGATGATTAAAAAAGAAATACATTTCATTTTTTCACAGATACAGTATATGTATATGTATTTTGATATTCAATTTGAGAAAGAAGCTATATTACTAAGGGGATAAGTTCACTAACTGGGGTCCATTTTGCAATATACAGGTATTTCAACAAAAGTATATTGTAATATTTTAGGGTAAAATAGACATATATATAGAATAAATAAGGTTTTGTATTATATAGTAAAAGCATTGAAAATGTCACTATTATAAAACATGTTTGACTCCATTAGTTAGCCCCCACAGCAACTCTCAAACCAAAGTTAGTACCCTAATACAATTATAAAGCTGATTACTGATGTCTTTCAACAATTGTACCAAAAACTTAACATTCGATTTGACATAAAATGTAAAATCCAAAATGTTGAAAATACACATTTTTCCCAAAAATTATTGATTCCGACTTCGGTAAATAAAAGTAAACCCCCCAAATCAAACCTGAAACCAAATATTAGAATCATTGTACACTTGTAAATTGGGTTATCAGAAAGAATCTATCAAAAGTCACATTCTCTAGACACAAAAGAAATTGTTCTTGTTTTAACTTGGAAATCAAAATCAGAAATAACAACAGACAATCTAAGAAAATGAGGTGTGCAAAGACATCGATAAAAATGACAAATCACATGACTTACTTCCTGAAACTGTCAGTGTGGTTGAAGAACTCTGTCCAGTTCCTACAGAGTTGCTGGCAAAACAGGTGTAGGTTCCAGTGTCACTGGTATCAGCGTTGATAACGGTCAGGGATGGAGAATTGACTGAAGACCCGGAGTAGTTGACACCGTCAATGGTGATGGACTGTGTACCAGTACCTACGTTACGCTGCCAGAACACGGAGGTATGGCCGGGGTTGGCAGACACGGTACATCCCAGAGTGATGGTTGTTCCTGTGTTGGTGCTGTAGGCATTCTGGGAAATGGTGACAGTTGGAACGGCTAAAAGTTAAAATTGGAAATAATAAGTAGTTTTAGAATCTTCCCTTGTCATATAGAAATTAATCCTAGAGTTGATTAATCACATACTGTCCAAAGTCTGCTCATTTTAATCAAACTTATCATTCTAACTTCCCTTCTTGAGATCATTTCTACACGTGCTAGCCATATGACATATTGTTTTATTAGCTCATGACAAATTGGCAATGAAAAACTTATTTATATTGATTAAGCTGTGTGATATTTGGTAACAGACCTATAAAAATGTGTCTCTGAATCAAAGTTTCAGTCAAAAGGCAGGGACAGGCCACCACTTTTCCAAATTGTTGCAACTAACCTAATGTAATGTTCTGCTATCAATAATTATCATCCAGGACAAGGCATTTTATCTTTAACAACAAACCTCAGCAATCATGCTTTTAGTTTCATCCTCTTGTAAAATGGATATACATAATTAAGTCTGCAAGGAAATCTCCCCAGACTACCATATTTATCCTCAGTTTAAGCGAGTCTTATCAAAGCGTAAAAGTTTTTAGTACCATATTTATCCTCAAAATAAGCCCCCTCCCCTAGTGTAAAAGTTTAGTACCATATTTATCCTCAAATAAGCCCCCTCCCCAAGTGTAAAAGTTTAGTACCATATTTATCCTCAAATAAGCCCCCTCCCCTAGTGTAAAAGTTTAGTATTACAGTTTGGAGAGGGCTTATCTGTGAAGCACTTAGCTTACTACATGTTCTATATGTATTTATAAAATTGATGATTCGCAACGTTTAATAAGAGAGCTTATTTATGGACAGGAACTTATTTGTACATGGGGAGATGTTCCGTATTCATACCTCCAGAAACGGTCAGTTGAGTTTGAGAGCTCTGTCCAGTTCCCGCAGAGTTGGTTGCAAAGCAGGTGTAGATTCCAGAGTCATTTGAATCAGCGTTGATAACGGTCAATGACGGAGAGCTGACCGATGATCCGGAGTAGTTAACGTTATCAATGGTCAGAGAGGTGGACACTCCATTGATGATTCTCTGCCAGAAGACATTAGTAATTTGTTGTGTAGATGACACTATACACTGAAGTGTTATGGAGGTGCCTGTGCTGGTACTGTAGGCATTCTGACCGATTGTCACTGATGGTACAGCTGAAATTTATAGGAAGTAGGAAAATGGTTTATAGATTTTATTTTCTAGATTTTTCAAAAACTATTTATATATACTCGCACACCCTATACATCTCACCCACACACATGTATACACCAAATATCCAATCCAAACTCTTGCCATATCCCCTACAAAATAAGTTTGCATGTTCTCCCAGCCCCCCCCCCCCCCCCCCCCCCCCCCATAAGTTATTATGGTTCGGTACAAGTGCATGTCTGAAGTGATCCAAATCCTTTAGGAATGAAGCCTCTGACTGACACTGATTTTCTAATAAATTGTATTGGTGAACTTGACCTAACAACCATGACACTCGGAAAAATTTTCTAAAAAGTAACGATGCCTTTGAACCGAGCCCAACAATCTTGAAACTCAAAGCTGTCCCAGATATCATGGTCCTTTATAAAAGGGTGAAGTTTGACCAAAATCCCTAATGAAGCCACCAGAGCATTGACAAAAGATTTTGTTCTAAAAATAGGAATGGTGACCTTGACCTTGACCGAACAACTCTGAAACTCAAATGTATCCAAGATAATATGGTCCTTCATAATTGGGTGAAGTTTCATTAAAATCCCTCAAGGAATGAAGCCTCTAAAGTGCTGACAATATTCAGTGTTGCATACATGTTGAAGGATATTGTACATTGTTTGCATTCAGAGTTTCGAATATAGCAAAAATTACATGGATGTGAAATAACAGTAATATGATCTATAGGTGTGTTAATGATATTAATTTACATTTACACTGCAGCCCCACTATATAACTTTACCAAGCCCACTTGAAGGTTACGAGTCCATAACTTCCAAATCTCTATTATGACGTCATTAATATAGTGACGTCATAATTGTAATGTCGGCGATAACGAAAGATGGCTGTTGAAAAGGCTGTTCCGTCTTTGACAATAATAATGTGTTCATTCATCGTAGAAGCCAAATTCCTGGATATAATCTTTAAAAATCATTGTCAAATGTAAATATAAGCATTGAACTGCTTTCACTTGGAAGTTATGGGCTGATGAATGCCAACTAGACAAAGGCAAATTCAACATGAAGCGCTAGCGCGCTTCATTAAATTTGCCTTTGTCCAGTTGGCATTCATCAGCCCATAACTTCCAAGTGAAAGCAGTTCAATGCTTAAATAACCATATATACATTATACAGTTATTGTTTAGCCTTCCCATGACATCTAATAGCTAAAACATTTCCCAAGGATTTTTACGGATCTGGTTTGATCTTTTGTAAGTATAAGGAAGTGGTTTATTCCAGTATATAAATACGTGTATATATAAAAGGGTGCATTGTTAAATAATGATACAAAAATATGTATAGTTTTTTATCTACATTTATATATACACATAATTTAAATATCATGATTGCGACACATACGTACTCCCTTCTTGGCCTCTCACACATGTACCACTGCTAACACCAACACCATATACTATAACATTTATATAGAGAAGAAATGGAAAAAGGGAGGAAGGGAAGAAGTGACAGAGAAAATGAGTAAGGAAGGAGGAAGAGTTGTCTCAAACATGTGGAGGATTTTAACAAGATACCATTGGAAGGATTACCATTAGTGTCATGTTAAAGTGTGTCAGGAAATTGCTGTTAATAACGTAACTCTTTCCAGGAAATCTATTGATGTCACTTATTCCAAGAAAATAATTCTTAATAATGTCACTTATTCAAGGAAATTTAATGATTATGTCACTTATTCCAGGAAAATAATTCTTGAAGTCACTTATTCCAGGAAAATTATTGTTAATAATGTCACTTATTCCAGGAAAATTATTGTTAATAATGTCGCTTATTCCATGAAAATTATTGGTGCTAATTATGCCAGGAAAATAATTTAAGTAATATTTATATGTCACTTATTCCAGAAAAATTATTTGTGATAATGTCACTTATTCCAGGAAGATAAATATTAATAATGTCACTTGTTTCAGGAAAATTATTGTTGAAAATGTCACTTATTTCAGGAAAATAATTTTTGATAATGTCACTTATTCCAGGAAAATAATTTTTAATAATGTCGCTTATTCCAGGAAAATTATTGGTGCTAATTATGCCAGGAAAATAATTTTAGTAATATTTATATGTCACTTATCCCAAGAAAATTATTGTTAATAATGTCGCTTATTCCAGGAAAATTATTGTTAATAATGTCACAAATTCAAGGGAAATTGTTGTTAATAATATCACTTATTCCAGGAAAATTATTGGCGATGTTGTCAACCATTTACCATTTAATTCATATGTAAGAAATTGTCCATTCCCAGGAAGATTATAATTGATAATGTGACTACAATTAATATATGTGACAATAACTGTTCTATCTTTAAGACAATGATTGTATCAGTGATCCATATCTAGGACAATGATTGTTACACATCAGTGATCCATCTCTAGGACAATGATTGTTACACATCAGTGATCCATATCTAGGTCAATGATTGTTACACATCAGTGATCCATATCTAGGTCAATGATTGTTACACATCAGTGATCCATCTCTAGGTCAATGATTGTTACACATCAGTGATCCATCTCTAGGTCAATGATTGTTACACATCAGTGATCCATCTCTAGGTCAATGATTGTTACACATCAGCGATCCGTAATGACTTTTACAGACCACTGAAGCTAGGCAAAAGGCATTCCAAATATGGTAATACCGTTTTTGTGAATCTTAATTAAAATCTTGAAAACCCTGAAAAAAAATCATACAGCACATTTTATTTCCATATCTGTATCCGTTTTGTGGAAGCAAAATACTGTATGTAAAGGGGAAGGATGGAATGACAGACGTATGAAAGCCATGGGTAACAAACACTATATATTCCAGGCCATGAAATGGTGGGGACATAAAACGAATCGCAGTTCAAGTTGCCCTGAATGTCTGATGCACATGGAAAAAAATGGCAGTGTTAAATACATTGGCAATATGCAAAGGCAAACAGAGTTTCGGGTACAAATCAATTGGCAATATGCAAAGGCAAACAGAGTTTCGGGTACAAATCAAAGGGCCATAATTCTGAAGAATGAAATAAAGGCTGTGACACTTTGACTTAACTGTAGAACATCATGTTGTGTTAAAAACCTCTTTGTTGTAATGAGACAACCAGTTCAGAAAGAGTTCCATTCATAAAGAATTACAAAGAACAACAGTCTCAGTAGAAAAGGGCCATAACTCTTCAGAAAAGTTTTAATCATCAGAATGATGTAATGATATATGCATCATCATGTTGTGTCTGGCACCTGTGTAAAACTTGTTGTGATAGGCAGTTCCTTTACAAGGAGATAGTAAGAAAATATACAGATAGAGAATGAATCAACGTTGACAAGTAAAATGATGGCCATGACTTTAATGTATGTGCATCAAAATATTTTATCTCAAATATATTTTGATAATATTGCTGATATGACTCACATTTTAGAAAAAAACTCCTCAGAAAATGAGACAGAAAGACAGATGAACAGAAAGGTACTATCCAGTAGGGACAGTAGAGAACTGAAATGAAGAACAAGACAAACAAAAGAGGAAGAAATAAATAAAAGAGAAATAACAGTAATATAACAGTATGTCTACCCACACAGGAGACATCAATCATTAATTACATGTGGATATGGTGACAGAGGCAGTAGCACTGTTTCCTGTCCCTGCAGCGTTGACAGCAAAGCAGGTGTATGATCCCGAATCAGTTACATCACCATTGATAAGTGTCAGGGATGGAGAGGAAGGGGATGATCCCGAGAAGTTCACACCATCAATGGTGATGGTCTGTATCCCTGATCCAACATCACGTTGCCAAAAGACATTGGTAACAGTTGTCGTAGAGGATACGGTACAGCCCAGGGTGATTGTGGTGGATACTTGGGCACCAAAGCTTGTCTGGGCAATAGTAACAGTAGCAACTGGATTGAAAAATATGCAAATTTATACAAAAAAAATATTAAAGGTTTGAATTATGTTCACGTTCCTTCATTTGTGCAGATATATCATTCATTTCTCCTCACTAAAATAGGTTACATTTCAAGCTTTCCAAAAACAAGCTTTCCAAAAACAGAGTCCTAAAAGATTCTCTCCCAAATTAAGCTGCTACAGACTGCCTACCCCTACCCATCCTTTATCTGTATTTACAGTATTTAGTCTGACCCCTCCCTTACCTGTATTTACAGTATCTAGTCTGACCCCTCCCTTACCTGTATTTACAGTATCTCCCCCACTCCCTCCCTTACCTGTATTTACAGTATCTAGTCTGACCCCTCCCTTACCTGTATTTACAGTATCTCCCCCACTCCCTCCCTTACCTGTATTTACAGTATCTCCTCCACCCACTCCCTTACCTGTATTTACAGTATCTCCCCCACTCCCTCTCTTACCTGTATTTACAGTATCTAGTCTGACCCCTCCCTTACCTGTATTAACAGTATCTCCCCCACTCCCTCCCTTACCTGTATTTACAGTATCTAGTCTGACCCCTCCATTACCTGTATTTACAGTATCTCCCCCACCCACTCCCTTACCTGTATTTACAGTATCTATTCCGACCCTCCCTTACCTGTATTTACAGTATCTCCCCCACTCCTTCCCTTACCTGTACTTACAATATCTAGTGTGACCCCTCCCTTACCTGTATTTACAGTATCTCCCCCACCCACTCCCTTACCTGTATTTACAGTATCTATTCCGACCCTCCCTTACCTGTATTTACAGTATCTCCCCCACTCCCTCCCTTACCTGTATTTACAGTATCTAGTCTGACCCCTCCCTTACCTGTATTTACAGTATCTCCCCCACTCCCTCCCTTACCTGTACTTACAATATCTAGTGTGACCCCTCCCTTACCTGTATTTACAGTATCTAGTGTGACCCCTCCCTTACCTGTATTTACAGTATCTCCCCCACTCCCTCCCTTACCTGTATTTACAGTATCTAGTCTGACCCCTCCCTTACCTGTATTTACAGTATCTAGTGTGACCCCTCCCTTACCTGTATTTACAGTATCTCCCCCACTCCCTCCCTTACCTGTATTTACAGTATCTAGTCTGACCCCTCCCTTACCTGTATTTACAATATCTAGTCTGACCCCTCCCTTACCTGTATTTACAGTATCTAGTCTGACCCCTCCCTTACCTGTATTTACAGTATCTCCCCCACTCCCTCCCTTACCTGTATTTACAGTATCTAGTGTGACCCCTCCATTACCTGTATTTACAGTATCTCCCCCACTCCCTCCCTTACCTGTACTTACAATATCTAGTGTGACCCCTCCCTTACCTGTATTTACAGTATCTCCCCCACTCCCTCCCTTACCTGTATTTACAGTATCTAGTCTGACCCCTCCATTACCTGTATTTACAGTATCTCCTCCACCCACTCCCTTACCTGTATTTACAGTACCTATTCCGACCCTCCCTTACCTGTATTTACAGTATCTAGTCCGACCCCTCCCTTACATGTATTTACAGTATCTATTCCGACCCTCCCTTACCTGTATTTACAGTATCTCCCCCACTCCCTCCCTTACCTGTATTTACAGTATCTAGTCTGACCCCTCCATTACCTGTATTTACAGTATCTCCTCCACCCACTCCCTTACCTGTATTTACAGTATCTATTACGACCCTTCCTTACCTGTATTTACAGTATCTAGTCCGACCCCTCGCTTACCTGTATTTACATTATCTACTCTGACTACCTTCATTACCTGTATTGACAGTATCGCCCTCACCCACTCCCTTACCTGTATTTTCAGTAATCTCCCCTCACCCATCCCTTACCTGTATTTACAGTTGCAGTATCGCCCTCACCCATTCTCTTACCTGTATTTTCAGTAATCTCCCCTCACCCATCCCTTACCTGTATTTTCAGTAATCTCCCCTCACCCATCCCTTACCTGTATTTTCAGTAATCTCCCCTCACCCATCCCTTACCTGTATTTTCAGTAATCTCCCCTCACCCATCCCTTACCTGTATTTACAGTTATCTCCCCTTCCCCTTCCTTACCTGTATTTACAGTTATCTCCCCTACCCCTCCCTTACCTGTTCTTCTCCCTCCATTATCTTTACATACAGTATCTAGTCCGACACCACCACCTCGATCCCCCCCCCCCCCATATTAATGGTTAATACTTGAAGCAATAAAAAAACTTTTACAGCATTATCAGACAACGGAACATAAAAATGCTAATTACCTTGAGCTAGCACTCCAGGTAAAACAAAGGCTGCCAGCAGAAGGACAGGTGAAACTCTGCCCATTTTGGAAAGCTGTGTGTCTGGAATCTGATATAGCTGGCCGAATCTAGTACGAAAATGTTTCGAAATGTGTTGACTCTGCCTCCAGGTGAGGTTGGTGTTCCTAAAGGGGGATGACCATGCACCACCTTATTCCTCCAACCTAGTGTACCTGTAACAGATAATACACTGTAGTAACTATATAATTGTAAATCAAAAAATTGTGAAACAAATTATTTCAACTTATACTGAATCACTCTTCTTGGCCCACATTGAAATGAGGGAGGAAAGCAGAGTACCCGAAGAAAACCTTAGATTAGGCAAGTGATCTCAGAAACATTCATGTCCAATCGAAAAAATCAAACCTTGGTCATCTAAGTGACAGGTAAGTGTATTATGACTACACTACCCTACCTCCCTATGGTTACAATATAATGAAGTTAGACTTTAAATTAGTGATGAGAACAGAGAACATGACATCATTTAGTTCTATATTCACAGTCAACTCTGAGAATCAATTTTGGTGTGTCCAGGTAAAAAAGTCCATTTTTAATATTCTCACTACTGGGGCTTCAACAACATATGTTTCACTTTCAGGTTTGTAATATTTTCAAAACACAAATATGCTATAGCAAGCATGCTGGGTATTGCTAAAGCAATACCTGTCCCCTACCTGCCCCCACTAGAAAAAAACCTGAAACTCAAACTTAATCTACAGCTACTCATACCGAAGTTACATACCAACATACCTTGAAGCATGACTGAGAAAAGTGCGGAAAACTGAGTGGACTGACTGACAGACGGACAGAGGGACGGACAGGGAGGAAACCTAGTCTCCCCAGTTTCAACCGTAGGGGATCAAAACGATTCATTTGTATGTATACTTGGAGATATCAAAGAAGGGTGGGGTGAGAACAGGGTGGGTATTGTGACATAAAAACCACCTTACATCACATGTCAGCACAAAGGTATTGTCAATTGTGAACTTATGCAACAGCTTATGTAATATCCACAGATATACACCAAAACCTTTAATGTCTTATACCACTAGTAGTACAAGTAGACCTGTCCAATACTACATCATAGTAAATCACCCTTCTGTCATCCTGATGCCACATTAAAATAGTCACAGAATATAGTCAATTTCCCAACATACAGGAGTGTCAACCTCCATTTCTTACTTTGATGAAAATATAGTATTTAAAAAATTATCACACTAGATCAAATCCATTCCAATATCAATCCAAGTTAGTTTCAACTAAATTCGAAAGGTGGAACTGCTTAACTTTTTAAAATTGTATTTTTTTTAAATGACAGCCGTGTACCAGTCACCATGGATTTCAAATCAACCTGAAATGAATCCTGTTGGTTGGTGGAACTTGATCAGAAGCTGTTTAAATTGTGTTTTTCAAGACAGTGGCCATGATGCATGGCCATCTTGGATTTCAGACTGACATGAAAAGTAACAAAACTTTGTCAAGACAATTTCAGGATAATTTCAACAAAGTTAGAGCCAAATCCCACAAGCGTAACTTGAGAATAAATTTAAGATAGGTGTTGGTCAGGAAAACCATGATTGTGCAATGTTACCAAGGCCAAACAATAACAACGCTTTATTGGCTTTCTTTCCTTAAGAGAAAAAAAATCAAAATATGTTATTCAAGGTGACAGCCATGCAGGTGGCCATCATGATTTTGAACCAACATAAAAAATAACAACACTTGATCAGGACCATCAAGATTATCCAGGCAAGTTTAAGCTGAATTTCACATGTGTAACTGAGAAGTTTAAGCTGAATTCCACAGGTGTAACTGAGAAGAAGCTTGAAATGTGGAAAGTTTATGGACGATAGATGTGGACAAAACACATGATGACATAGAACAATTTTTTTTCATTTTATATAAATTCAAACTTAAAATTATTAAATACTCCGAGATATCAGATTGTACTGGCTGTTTCCACAACACCAATTAAAATATCATAATGCACATGTAATGGATAGCCCCTTACAGTTTAAATAATACTTCCTTCAATACATACAGTTTATATCATGACATGCATATATAAGAATGAAGGTGCACATTTACAGACAGCAGATGTATGTATGAAAGACCAGTATACCCCTAACTTCAACCAACTGATCACTGGGGGAGGGGGAGGTTTAATTACTGAGACTTAAAGAGTTTAAGGTAAGCATCTTTATTAGTCCCCTGCCGTTTGAAAAACGGGGGGACTTTAGGTTTACCCTCCGTCCGTCTGTCCCTCCGTCCGTCCGTCCGTCCGTCTGTCTGTCACGCAATAGTTGTCCGGACAACTCCTCCTAAAGTACTACTCCGATTTTAATGAAACTTGGTATACATGATCAGTATAACATGTAGTTGTGCATCTCACTTTTTTTTTTTCCAAAAACCAATTTTCAAAATGGCTGCCGACTTCTCATTGGTTGAGACTTGTCCGGACAACTCCTCCTAAAGTACTACTCCGATTTTAACGAAACTTGGTATACATGATCAGTATCACATGTAGTTTGCATCCCAATTTTTCTTTTCGAAATAAAACATTTTTCAAAATGGCCGCCGGCTTCTCATTGGTTGAGGCGTGTCCAGACAATCCTAAAGTACTACTCTGATTTTAACGAAACTTGGTATACGTGATCAGTATAACACGTAGTTTAAAAAATGGGAAATAAATAGTTGCACTCTTGGATAAGGCAGGGGACTTTGTATTGCTGCTGCAATACTATCCATCCTTGTTAATTTACAAGTTATTTCATGCTAAAATTCTGATTCTGTTATTCTATAACTATCTGGAAGAATTTTGAAATACCTGAAGCCAGACACAATTTTCAGTGTCAAGGGGTTTCTATTTGTCCGACTCATTTTTGGTGAAAATTTGTTCCACAATTCAAGATTGGGCAAGATAATGTTAAGTACAGGCCAGTCAAACATTGGGACAGTCACACCTTCATTTTAGTAGAGTCTAGCATGTTTTATTTAAGGGCCTGGCATACAAGTGTGGATACTAGTCCCTCTGGTGAGAACATGGTCAATACTCTGTCAACATATCAGGAACAAAAGATTCTATAGCAAGTATGTGTTTAACCTAAATATACATGGCTTGAAAATGTGATTCACCATGACCAGCTTTTTAAAAAAATTCAAATACTAATAATTCAGAAAATCATAATCATGGGCTACTGGCTAGGATTGGGTGAAATTGTACCAGGCACACAAATTCAACGCTAGAGCCACCGATTGAATGTTTTGCAAGGGGGTTTAAAAAGTGCTTTCAATACCAAGCCATATGATATTATATAGAACCTGTACTAATTACAGTCAAATGCATGAAGAGTCTAGAATAACGAGCTGATAGTGAATAAGATCATTAATTATTGTCAATTCCATGTACTGTAACAGTCAGGTTGTCCCCAGTGCTAATGTTCAGTTCCGTTTCTTTTCTCTATGATTCCTCCAGCACTTCCACCCACAAATCATTAGAAATGTCCAAACAACTGCGAGCATTCAATGATAACTAGAACTGTCGCCAGGATGGCTGACTAATACCCCCGCAATCTGCACGAGTCAATGGTGAATTGGAACTGTTAATTAGAGGCTAACTAAGATAACCCAGTAATATAGTGACCGGTTGCCATAACAACCATAATTTTGAAAAAAAGAAAGTGGCATGCACATCTACACATGCATGGTCCTCTATATTTGTGTGAAGTTTCATTGAAATCGGCCCTTCGGTTTAGGAGGAGGTGTCTGGACAATCTTAAAGTTATGGTTCTTATCAGAAAACCTGTTTATAGTGACCAGTTGCCATAGCAACCATAATTTTGAAAGAAAAGAAAGTGGCATGCACATCTACACATGGTCCTCTATATTTGTGTGAAGTTTCATTGAAATTGGCCATTTAGTTTAGGAGGAGTTGTCCGGACAAACTTAAAGTTATGATTCTTATCAGAAAACCTGTTTATAGTGACCGGTTGCCATAGCAACCATAATTTTGAGAAAAATAAAGTGGCATGCACATCTACACATGATCATTAATATTTGTGTGAAGTTTCATTGGAATTGGCCCATCGGTTTAGGAGGAATTGTCAGGGGGTATAATTATTTGTCCTCATAGCCTTGATGAACAACAAACTGTCATACATTTGTAAACTGTACTTGCCTACCGTATATATCCACAAATAAGCCCCTTTCTTTAATTTTGCAGTATCAATTTTTAATTAGTAAAGCAGTCCCTCTCCGTAATTTAACACTGGAGTTTTACACAAGGGGAAGGCTTTAATTAAGGATAAATATGGTACTAAACTTTATACATTAGGTGAGAGGGCTTATTTGAGGATAAATATGGTACTTAATTTTTATATTAGACGAGGGGGCTTATTTGAGGATAAATATGGTACTAAACGTTTACACTTAGGGGAGGGGTCTTAATTACTTAAGGCTAATTATGGTAATGCACACACAATTGAAGTTGAAAATCAATGCCAGTCTAAATCTAGAATGACCACCTGTCATCTATCTTGTTTCAATGGAATATTTTTAAAGAATTGATTGCCCTTTTCTGCTTGAGGAGTAGCAATATTAACAAAACTTAAACTGACGAAACCTAAGATAGCCAATCAGTAGCCATCTAGTCTTGTTTCCAAATTGAACATACACAACCAAAATAAAATCCACTGATCCAAACAATACCTTTTTGAAAAAATGTGATAATAATTAAGCTTTAACATTCAAAATAAAAAATGGTAATATTACCAGACAACCATCTTGGTTTTCCAATACCTGGTAAAGTAATAACATGCAACTCAGGACTTATTAAGAAATTTTAGAATGAATGATCCTGCACAAGTACTTTTTGAGAAATAATCCTATATATTGATTATGTACTTTATATTGAGACTATGATGTATTTATTTCATAATGAAACTACATCTTGCACATGGTTTCACTGTATTTGAAATATGATATATTTCTACACGTATTAATCCATACAATACTTGACAAACGTGTATAAAGCTACGTCTATTGTATGTCTATGGTACGACACCATCCTCATTGGGTAGTGGTCACTTTTCACTGATTTGATGATAATGTATACTCTATTGTAAATGTATTAGTATCACTTTGTAACATTTAACCGTTTTCCGTTTATCTTCATATTAGGGGAAATAAAAAGAATAAAAAAAAAAAAAAAATGTCTCACTGACAAAAAAGTACTAATCTTGATGGAAATAATAGTTAGAAGTTGAAATCCTTACATGGATTTAATTTATCATAACGAATTTGTATTCATTAAATTCACTGAACTATTCACAATATATATCTTCTGAACATTTCAGTAGTTTTTTTCTGGTATTTTAAGATGATATCCACCGTCGACCTGTACCCTTAATCTTAATCTTAATCATCTGCTGAAGCTATGCATTTGCTAACTTTGTAGTTTTAATCATGGAAAACTATTTTGAAAATAGATTAAAAAACACCCTTTAAACCTTTTTTTTTTGTAAAAAAAGTCTGTAAATGATAAAGAAAATAGTAAGTAATAAAACAAAAAAGAAAAAAAAGCAAATTAAAATAATATGTTTTGATATTAGATTTTCTTACTTTTGTACATATAGTTACTTTCTCAAAGAAAATAATAAAATGAAAATAAATAATAAAATGAAAATAAATAATAAAAAAAACCCATAACAACAATGACAGCTTACAGAAAAAGGTATAAAATAAAATTACAAAAAATTGCATCCAAAGACCTACCTGCTACAAGATGTCCAACGAGTTTCTGTCCGGACAGCTAGTAGCATTCCATCCAGAGTGAATACTCGCCCACTACTACTAAGTCATACCCCATAATCTATTTTAAAACCATTAGCACTATTCCATTCAACTCCAAGGCTCAACTCATTTCCATGAATGTTGTCAAACCAGTATTCCTACCTACTACGCCCTGTTGTATTACAGTCAATGGAAAGGATTGTAATTCCCCAGGTAAACATAACCTGTTTCTCACCATGCATAATACAAACCAGTTCTGTACAATTGGTAAATGGAGGTTCCATGTACCATACAATCAGTCTTCGATTACATCCATTCAACAGTATAGTGTGAAACCAACATATGTATAAGTATTTTGGCTAGGTTATCAACTTTTCATATTCAGGGATAACTGTTTCTAGACTTATGATGCTAGGGTTGAAATACATATTCCACTTCAATCAGTAAAATGTTTTCAATTAGAAAATGGAAATAATTGATCAGCCTTTACAAAAAATTAAAAAAAAAAAAAAAAAAAAACTCAAGCTACCTCGCAAATAAAAGATCTCCCATTATTCCAACCTGGTTAATGAAGGATGCAAAGTTACAAACCTGGCTAATGAAGGATGCAAAGTTACAAACCTGGCTAATGAAGGATGTAAAGTTACAAACCTGGTTAATGAAGGATGCCAAGTTACAAACCTGGTTAATGAAGGATGCCAAGTTACAAACCTGGCTAATGAAGGATGCCAAGTTACAAACCTGGTTAATGAAGGATGCCAAGTTACAAACCTGGCTAATGAAGGATGCCAAGTTACAAACCTGGCTAATGAAGGATGCCAAGTTACAAACCTGGCTAATGGAGGATGCAAAGTTACAAACCTGGTTAATGAAGGATGCCAAGTTACAAACCTGGCTAATGAAGGATGCTAGACTACAAAGCTGGTTAATGAAGGATGCCAAGCTGCAAACCTTCTTAATGATAGATACGATAAAAACTTGGTAAATGGAAAGCTTGCTTTGTTTCAAACTTGGGTTTGGTAGATCTCCAAAGAGACTATGTTATATATTTACTGTTTCAAATCAAATTGTATTTGTTGTTCTTTAGTTTCGACTATATCCCTGGAAAGGTAGTTTTACTATTAAACTGTTTTGAAGTTACATTTTGATTTTCCGCATTTTTACCTCATCACAATATCAAACTATCAAAAAAGAAAACAACGGCTAAGGCAGGTTTATATAAAAAATAAAAACCATTTTATATCAAGTATATGTTATACAATCTCTGGATTAGCTCAGTTTAAAAATAACAAATAGCTGGAGCCTGCGGCCACTACCACAGAAGGAGCTTAGTAGAATAGCTGACAGGATTACAATGGGACATAGTCAGCTGGAATGATTGAACATACACACTGAGGCTAGCATTCTCCAAGTGAAACAACTCGGATAGTTGTTACTAGATATTAATCAGGTCAAGCCAGGAGAAAGGGGGCGAGGTGTTACCAGTAAATCCTGCCAGGGTGGGTTGTGGAGATGGATGACAGGAGGATCCGGGTAGCCTATTAAACGGTATAGTCTAGACATTGACTGAATGGTTTGACAGTTCAACTGAATACCAAGTTAGGCATCGACACTTCTTGCATGCGGTTTTTAAAGACATATAGACACGCTTTCCAAACTTGCATAAAATTTGACACCTGAAATTTTGCCAAAGACTTTTATTTAAGTAAACCTATAAATCTATAACGTTATACTGTCCTTCCATGCAAAGATAATATTTTTGAAAAGTTTAAATAGTAAATGTGAATATTAATTCTTTTTTTTTAACCCCAACCAAATCGAAGGTATTTAATGCTGAAATTCAATGTGGTATTATGTTTTTTTAAATATCTCATATTTCAATGTAGATTTCAATTGTCACTTTACATGGTAAGCACCGATTTCAATGATTGATGGGAATTTGTCAGTGAACTATTAGATTTTAGTAGGGATAGGGACTTCTCAGTGAATCACTGGATTTAGATAAATGGATAGGTGGAAACTTGTCAGTGAATTTCTGGATTTAGTAAATAAGGATCAAAAAAAAAAAATTGACACCAAAACATTTATCTAATTTGTGAATTCTGAGGTAGATAATTTACTTGCATTGTCTTATGAGCCCAATAATGAATGATTCTTGATCTTTAAACGCTAGGTAAGTTTCAAAAGAACTATCACCAAGGTAGGACTTAATGAAGAGCCAAGATTGGGAACATGCATCAACATTTATGATATTTAAAAACTACAAAATAGCTTCCCAAAGGGATCTTGGTGCCCACCATTGAATGATCTTTATACGTTCCATGTAAGATTGATCTTCTCTGTTTCCCCCCTTCCTTTTACTGATCTGTGTAAATTGAGAAACATCCCTCTAGTACTTTTCAAACAAGGGGAATCTATATATGAAATTTGAGATTAACGATAATGGCTGTCTGTCGTCCATGTTGTTTACAGATTGGTCCCAAAATGTTATATGCATAACTAGGGACCAAGGGAACCTACATATGGAATTTCAGATGGATTCCTTCAGTACTTTATGAGAAATAGCTATAGCCATAACAAACTTCAATTGTCAAAATCCAAGATAGCTGCCTGTCGGCCAGGTTGTTTTCCGATTGGTCCCAAAATGCAATATGCATAACTACGGACCAAGGGAAACCTACATATGAAATTTGAGAAAGATCCCTTCAGTACTTTCTGAGAAATAGCGATAACAAGAATTGTTTTTGGAGGGACAGACAGACCAAGGATGCAGGGCGATTTGAATAGCCCACCATCTGATGATGGTGGACTAAAAAAACCAGCTCAAAATCAAGGAAGCATTCCATATACAGAATGTTCATAGACCTATCATGTTCAAGATGAATCTATTTCAAACATGAGTGTTATTCACATCAAGATGTTTATCGTATGTGATATCATTTTACAATCTAACAAGTTTCAACACATTATCGGTTGCATGTAGATAACACTAAATATATATTTTCCTGGTAATTGATAATGAGACTAAAATAATTCATAGATATGTAATTCAACATTATTCTATGGCAATTGGCAATGCCATACTTCCAATGTAATGTACAAGTGTATGAAAAGTTTTGGAAACCTGACAACTTTAACACAGGTAAAACACATCTGGACTGATCAGTAGTGTCCTTTTTTTTTTTAGAAAATACTTTGCTTAACGTCTACATAATAGAACGATTCCAAGGTCAAGTTCAATACAACAATGTACCCACTTGTTTCACACCGATACAATCTCTATACAACTTTCTAAGGCATAATAAGATTCTCTCATAATACATGTTTTAGTTTTGGCTACGCCGAAATTGTATTAAATTTCAGTATGAACAGAGTTGTTGAGCTTTATCAAAAGGATCAAAGGAATTTAAGGAAAACACTTAAATAATCCTAACAAACTGCTGTCAGTGGTTAGACATTATATATACAATGTCCTAAATCTAAAACAGGCAATTAACATATAGAAGCATTTCAAATTTCAGAATATCTCATTGTTCAAATCTTAGATACAATATTAATTAGGCAAAGCCTACGAAATGAACCTCCCAACAAACATGTATTTGGTTTATTTTGCTTAACGTCCTGCTAACAGCCAGGGTCATTTAAGGACTTGCCAGGTTTTGGAGGTGCCACAGGGAGAGCTGTAGTACCCGTAAGAAAAAACACCGGCCTATGGTCAGTACTTAGCATCTGCCTCACATGGGTTTGAACTCACAACCCAGAGGTGGAGGGCTAGTGATAAAGTCTCGGGACACCTTGAACTCTTAGCAACCGCAACCCCTCATCAAATACATTACATAGAAGCATCAAATTCATTAACTGCAAAATTCAGCGCCATGCCAAAAGTATTTGCGATTTTTCAAGATGGCAGACATAATCAGGAAAGGCTTCAACTTAAAACCAGGACTAAACATGGAAATCATCAACACAATACCAAAGATTTTGTGAGACAGAACTTTTATTGTACTTTCATTAGACGATGGGGAATGGAATCCTATAGTGCTCTGATACAATCAGAAGTCAAGGGTACAAGTAGGTGTTAGAAATTTCAGTGAAACATTTGTCTTCTGGTCCTGATGTTCGGTGTTCGACTTTGAAATTTGTAATTATTTGTAATATGTGCCGGATGAACAGAGGCACTGCCATCTTGGAAACCATATGAACTGTTGGCAAAATGCCAGAGCTGGTCATCCAATCTTTTAATACATTTTTGGGCATTAATATTTCCTTGAACTACAGTGCAACTATAAATATCAGGTTTGGTTGAAATAACATTTTTGAGAAACTGAGCTAAACACAAAACTTTAAAGTCCAGATTCCCTAGCTTTCTCCCTTTGTCACAAGCAAGATAAAACCTCCAATTCATTCTGAAAGCAACAATAACATTTTCTTTCTGGCGAGGGACACTTTATCCACTGAGGCCATAGGAACACTTCCATTGAAAGGACAAAAGATGTTTTAAAAGTTAACAGAAAAAAACAATAACTAAAAGGGTCAAAGGTCATGGTCAAGGTCAGCACATCTGCAAATGTAGTACCAATGGAAAGGTCTTGTGACGAGGAAGAAAATGTGAAAGCTGTTTATTACAGTTAACTTCCTGTGACCCAAGTTTAATTTTTTAAACATAGTTCAAAGGTTACAGTCAAGGTCAGCAGTACCATGAATGTAGTACCAATGGAAAGGTCATGTCACAAGGAAATGACACCAAACGCATGTCAAATACCTAAGCTGTGTCCTTCTTAGTATTGACACAACACTGTTTTATAAACAATTTACCTTGGCTGGACGACACTGATGCCAGGGGTATAGCAATAGTTCCCCTGTGGACCTTAACTTGTCACAGCTAAAATAGGAACCAACTGTTGTGAGTAGTGGAATTTGGTTCATCCGATGATTTAGTTGTTATTGTTGTATAGTGGGAAAACTTTAAAATCCGACGCGGGTTAATAATCACAGTTGAATCTTTTCTCAAGGACAAGCACTTGTGCTAACGAGAGCCTCACTGGTGTTTGTAAAGCATTGTACTTCCATTGAGGGAGGTGTATAAAAGGGGGATGACAAAGAGTGATTTTATGAAGCTTTGACCTTGGAAAGATTTAATGACTATGCCAGGCCTCAGCCACACAGCTGGACATCGTCACAGTAAGCACCTTTAAATACGACACTCTTTTATGCTACAAAAAATTTTAACTACATTTTTAAAAATTTTGAATCTTTTTTTTTTATTTATTTGCAAGGAGTGCATTAGAAAAAATGGTGTCTTGTCCCCATCCCATTTCCTGTTTTCCAGTTACATGCAAATGTGGCTGGAGCAAGTTATTGGCTTAGGTATTTTAAAATATGTTATATAAAGGGCAGTAACTCTATGAATATCAATAATTAGGCGAGGTGCATCAAACATAAACAAGCTGCAATGTCTACTAAATCAAACAATTCTATCTAGTCTTATGAAATTTGACTGAGGAAAGTAGTTG
Source organism: Pecten maximus (assembly GCF_902652985.1). Lineage (NCBI taxonomy): Eukaryota > Metazoa > Mollusca > Bivalvia > Pectinida > Pectinidae > Pecten > Pecten maximus. The sequence continues at coordinate 39,334,284 of NC_047024.1, forward strand.
AATTGAACTGAAATTTTTTTAGCAAAAAAGGGGCAGTAACTCTATATATACGCCATAGTGTGCAAAAGTCAATGTTGTTCAAGACATGATTTTCATACAACAAATGCGTGAAGTTTCAAATTGGTTAGATGAGAAATAAATAATAAGAATGATGACAATGAAAACTATACCATTCATTGATGAATAGGTGTGTGAAAAATACTCTAGCTGGTTAATTGTGAAAAAGAGGAAAGTGTTTAGGCATATAAAATACATATATTCATAACATATTGTATAAGGTCAGGTAACCATAAAGGCAGCTGGCTGCTATGGACAGGTAACTATCCAGCGAGATGGTCGGTATGGACAGGTAACTAAAAAGGGAGATGATCGTTATGGACAGGTAACTATCAAGGGAGATGATCGCTATGGACAGGTAACTATCAAGGGAGATGATCTCTATGGACAGGTAACTATCAAAGGAGATGATCGCTATGGACAGATAACTATCAAGGGAGATGATCGCTATGGACGGGTAACTATCAAGGGAGATGATCACTATGGACAGGTTACTATCAAGGGAGATGATCGCTATGGACAGGTCACTATCAAGGGAGATGATCGCTATGGACGGGTCACTATCAAGGGAGATGATCGCTATGGACGGGTCACTATCAAGGGAGATGATCACTATGGACAGGTTACTATCAAGGGAGATGATCGCTATGGACAGGTAACTATCAAAGGAGATGATTGGTATGGACAGGTTACTATCAAGGGACACAATCGCTATGGACGGGTAACTATCAAGGGAGATGATCGCTATGGACAGGTAGCTATCAAGGGAGATGCTCGTTATGGACAGGTTACTATCAAGGGACACAATCGCTATGGACAGGTAACTATCAAGGGAGATGATCGCTATGGACAGGTAGCTATCAAAGGAGATGATCGCTATGGACAGATAACTATCAAGGGAGATGATCGCTATGGACGGGTAACTATCAAGGGAGATGATCACTATGGACATGTTACTATCAAGGGAGATGATCGCTATGGACGGGTCACTATCAAGGGAGATGATCGCTATGGACGGGTCACTATCAAGGGAGATGATCGCTATGGACGGGTCACTATCAAGGGAGATGATCACTATGGACAGGTTACTATCAAGGGAGATGATCGCTATGGACAGGTAACTATCAAAGGAGATGATTGGTATGGACAGGTTACTATCAAGGGACACAATCGCTATGGACGGGTAACTATCAAGGGAGATGATCGCTATGGACAGGTTACTATCAAGGGACACAATCGCTATGGACAGGTAACTATCAAGGGAGATGATCTCTATGGACAGGTAACTATCAAAGGAGATGATCGCTATGGACAGATAACTATCAAGGGAGATGATCGCTATGGACGGGTAACTATCAAGGGAGATGATCACTATGGACAGGTTACTATCAAGGGAGATGATCGCTATGGACGGGTCACTATCAAGGGAGATGATCGCTATGGACGGGTCACTATCAAGGGAGATGATCGCTATGGACGGGTCACTATCAAGGGAGATGATCACTATGGACAGGTTACTATCAAGGGAGATGATCGCTATGGACAGGTAACTATCAAAGGAGATGATTGGTATGGACAGGTTACTATCAAGGGACACAATCGCTATGGACGGGTAACTATCAAGGGAGATGATCGCTATGGACAGGTAGCTATCAAGGGAGATGCTCGTTATGGACAGGTTACTATCAAGGGACACAATCGCTATGGACAGGTAACTATCAAGGGAGATGATCGCTATGGACAGGTAGCTATCAAAGGAGATGATCGCTATGGACAGATAACTATCAAGGGAGATGATCGCTATGGACGGGTAACTATCAAGGGAGATGATCACTATGGACATGTTACTATCAAGGGAGATGATCGCTATGGACGGGTCACTATCAAGGGAGATGATCGCTATGGACGGGTCACTATCAAGGGAGATGATCGCTATGGACGGGTCACTATCAAGGGAGATGATCACTATGGACAGGTTACTATCAAGGGACACAATCGCTATGGACGGGTAACTATCAAGGGAGATGATCGCTATGGACAGGTAGCTATCAAGGGAGATGCTCGTTATGGACAGGTTACTATCAAGGGACACAATCGCTATGGACGGGTAATTATCAAGGGAGATGATCGCTATGGACAGGTAGCTATCAAGGGAGATGATCGATATGGACAGCAGTGTATGAAATTATATATGAGAATTCCTTAGACAGTATGTCTACAGAAAATTCAAATCCCATAGCCCAAGTCATTTTTCAATAGACCAATTTTTTAAAACATTGTTGAAAGTAGGCTCATAACTGTCACTCAAATGCTTGCATCATCCAGTAATAACACACTGTTATGGGTAAAATAAACTCTATTGTAAGCTCTGATTTCATATGATCATTTGTCAGAAAATAATGGAATGTTGTTTTCATGAATTGTAATGTATGTCGGGGCTCAAACTTTTCATAGCCAATGGGGTCAACACTTTGAAATTTTACATAGACCGACCAAGTTTTCTATAGCCTCGGACCATCGGACCACCTTTACTTTCGAACACTGGGACAGGTAACTATCAAGGGAGATGATCGCTATGGACAGGTTACTATCAAGGGAGATGATCGCTATGGACAGGTAGCTATCAAGGGAGATGATCGCTATGGACGGGTCACTATCAAGGGAGATGATCACTATGGACAGGTTACTATCAAGGGAGATGATTGATATGGACAGGTAACTATCAAGGGAGATGATCGCTATGGACAGGTAACTATCAAGTAAGATGATCGCTATGGACACATCCCTATCAGGGGAGGTGATTGCTTTGGACAGTTACATATCAAGACAGATGGTCTCTATGGCCAGTCACCTATCAAGGGAGATGTTCTCCATGGACGTTACCTTTCAAGACAGATGGTCTCTATGGAAAGCTACCTGTCAAAGGAGATGGATGCTATGGACAGGTAACTTTCAAGGGAGATGGATCCTATGGACAGGCACATTAAGAAGTGGATGCCTATCAAAGGATATGAAAACTATGGACAGGTACCAATCAAGGGAGATTGGACATGATAAACAGGTAATTATTGAGAGACATTTCTAATATAAACAGTTACCTATCAAGGGAGATGGTTTCTATGGGCACATAACTACCAGGGGAGATAGTCTCTGTGGACAGCTACCTATTACGACTGATGGTCTCTATAGACAGTTACCTATCATGGGAGACAAGTACCTATCAAAGGAGGTGATTATTTCTACTGACAGACAGTTATTGGCAAAGAGTCTCAAAGGACACTTTGGCAGAGATCTGTCTTTAATCCCTATAGTTAGACTACCGACCACATCTACCCTGTAATACTAGAATCCAACACACACATTGTGACTCAATTTAGGAGCATTTTTGTTGCAACGCAATATACCTGGATGGGATTATATATACCATGTTGAATAAATTATTTCCAATTTGAAAATAAACTATGGCAAGGCCTTGAACCAACATTGTGTACTGGTTCAAACCTGCCACACCACACCAGGGTGCCTCTAACCAACGCCCAAAATATACACTGACTGTACTTTCTTATACCACTCTATTTTTAAAATGTCTTAGGTAAATGTATTGTATTTAGGAATAGAGCTGGGAAAACAGGATTTTCGGAATTCTATATGTTGTCAAACCTGTTATGCTTCACGGGCTGATGAAAGCCAAGTACCACTGCCCACGGTCTGTTTAATTAGTGGTCAATAATGCCTTGGTTAGGAAAAGGTGGACGTCAAATATTCGCTGACCATGAATACAAGTTGTAACACAACTGTTAAGCCATTTTATATTCAGTGTCAATATTGTCCAGAATGTTAAATGTAGCAAAAGAAGTCTTTTCAGAACTTAGATCTACATCAGTTTAAAACATATATAACGTAACCGTTGCGTATTGGTTTCAACTGAAAAGTTCTGGGCAATCCTTGCACTGAATTTTATTTTATCTAAAGATATGATGTCAAGCACCCATCTATTCCCGGAGCCACACCTCACAACACCATTTACATCAAACAGTAACAAAATCACTGTTTCTAGATTTCTCTTGGCTGTTTACAGTCCTAAGAATCATTACTTTTCCATACATGTCAACTTTTAGAAATTTCCATGGGGGAGGGTGTGTCCATTCAAACATTTAAACCTCAGAAAATTACATACACAGACTTCCATTTGAAGATTCCTTATAACTCGGGGCATCCAGTTGACCCTTATTTTTGAGAAATTTCAGAAGTCAAATCACCATTTCTCAGAAGTATGAAGGGTCAAAACATTATGTCAAATAGACATGCCCCTTCAAAGTCAAGAGTCAAATCTGATTTTGGGGAGTCAAAAACATACTCTCAAGGGTCTGCTTGATGCCCTGATAACTGCATATACTTAAAGCTGCTTTTTCTAATGGATTTACCTACCAGTATCAGGAATAACCAATATACAGGCTACAATATACTTAGCACTTGTCAGAGGCACAGATATGTATCTGACAGGTTTGCAAAACAAAAAGTTAAAGTGAGAAGGAAAATCAAAACTAACAACATCAAATCACATATTTAAAGAAACTTAGAGAAAAGTACTTTCTGAAGAATACTTTCTCAAGAATGTGTTGGAAATCATTGCTAAATAAAACAAGAGTTCAAAAAGCAAATATGCTTGTAAGGAGATCCATGACAGCTATTGATATTACTTATTAGAATTTTGAAAACGCTGGATAAGAAAATTTTCTACTGTGCATTTATGCCAAAACATCAGAGAAATGTTGTCTTGTGTTAAAACAACTCTCACCAAAATAGCGAGGATTGGCAAAAACAGCTGAAACTGATCACAGAATGGCTGGCTTAAATGTCCCTGCTTCCTCCTTAATGATGACCGACTCAAAAAGTGTGTTGTGGACACAACTACAGTAGATCAGTCATCATCATTGTGTAAATTATATAATGACCTAATGTGACCCCCTACAGTGATTTTTATTTTGGTCATTTACACATAAGTTGTTCCCCTTTATTATCTGAATGCTTGTCGGGAATTTGACTGCTACATTTATTTCCATTTATATACAGATTTGTTAGTAATAGCATCTAATCCACAATGTTTGAGTAAAATTGTTCTGAGAAATAGTCAAATACAAAGCTGGACACTGTTGTCAGGAATTTCAACCAAGGGACATAACTTCTGTAAAAAAAAGGTCAAAATCTAGATCCTGCCTAGGAATAACTATTTGCATTCACTGACCTGATAATCTATAAAGTTATCTACTTTGGAACAAATATATTTCAAAATTTGATTATGTGCTTGTACCAAGCTTAAATGTGCTCGAAAGTTATCTCAAGAGCCAGCATCACTGGTCCTTCGGTTCAAACGTACTGGCCCAAAGGTGAAACATATTGATCCAATTAAAATGAATAAGTGGTATCTTAACTTACTGTAACGAAAATGTAGATATTGTGAGAAATTTAACACTTCTTCCCAATCCGATAAGTAGTCAGTAGTCACCAACATTTACTTGCCCTCAGACCAAATCTACTGACCCTGGGTACCTCGGTTTTTCTCGCTCTGCAATGCATCCTGATTGTGATAGTACTCTAACCTTAGTGACATGACGTAAGTAAAATAACGATGCACACATTTCTTTTGAACAGTTTTGTTTTTATTTTCTTTAAAGAATGTCTAAAGGGGGGGGGGGGGGGGGGGGGGGGGGGGGTACACCATCCGAAAACGACTATTTCGCTAAAATCAATGAAAACCAACCAAAAGTTGTTCATGATAAGCAAAAGAGGAAGAGGTGCGGCTAACAATCAAAGTCATCAATTGAGATTGGGCGATGAAAATATTATTTGGAAGAAATCGGAATAACTACCATCTTTGATGGATCGTTTGGAAGGTAAAGACATATATATTTTGTATGGAGTAGAAATGAGGGAATTTGTTTTATATCTTTCGATTACTTGGAAAATTCAATATTAATCAATGATCGAAATTATTCAATAATTAACGTTACTTTGTAGGAATGCATGTGAAATAACAACACCTGAAAGTAAATTGATAAACAACAACATCATATGAACTTACCTGTTTCCCGATGTTACCTGTCCGAGCTACTGACCGACAGACGGAGGTGTAAAACCGGTTACACGGGTATTTACGTGCGCGCAGCATGTGTTGACATTTCACTTCTCTCGTGCCGTTCATATGGTAAATATAGTTCACTATACATATAGACTGAACGTGTTTATTTGAAGCTTTTTTTCGCATTGATACAGGTCAAACATCTGTAACACGAATAATTTTCAATTTTGTGTTCGTATTTTAATTATTCTTTAAATAAATTAAGCGTTTTGGACAGAAATAATCACACAACCACTCGTTCTATAAATGTCTTACGATTGCTAATATTATCTGTGGTATACAAATGTAATAATACGCTGTTATGTTTTTTTAATTACTGATATTTTTATAAGACTGCTCCGTATTATCAGAGACGTCTATATATATCTCAGGTATTATATTACTAACTCTTCTGACAGATCTATTATAATGTTCCTTCATCTTAGCTACGTAACTTTACTCACACTAGACACTTAACTTGTTCTCACACTAGACACTTTACTTCTCACACTAGACATATTACTTGTTCTCACACTAGACACTTAAATTGCTCTCACACTAAACACCTTACTTTTTCTCACACTAGGCACGTTTGTTGTTCTCACACTAGATACTTAACTTGTTCTCACACTAGATACTTAACTTGTTCTCACACTAGACACTTAACTTGTTCTCACACTAAACACTTAACTTGTTCTCACACTAAACACTTAACTTGTTCTCACACTAAACACTTAACTTGTTCTCACACTAAACACTTAACTTGTTCTCACACCAGACACTTTACTTGTTCTTATACAGACACTTAACTTGTTCTCACACTAGACACTTTACTTGTTCTCACACCAGACACTTCACTTGTTCTCACACCAGACACTTAACTTGTTCTCATACAGACACTTAACTTGTTCTCACACTCGACACTTTACTTGTTCTCACACCAGACACTTAACTTGTTCTCACACCAGACACTTTACTTGTTCTCACACCAGACACTTAACTTGTTCTCACACTAAACACTTTACTTGTTCTCACAATAAACACTTAACTGGTTCTCACACCAGACACTTTACTTGTTCTCACACCAGACACTTAACTTGTTCTCACACCAGACACTTTACTTGTTCTCACACCAGACACTTTACTTGTTCTCACACCAGACACTTAACTTGTTCTCACACCAGACACTTTACTTGTTCTCACACCAGAAACTTAACTTGTTCTCACACTAGACACTTAACTTGTTCTCACACTAAACACTTTACTTGTTCTCATACAGACACTTTACTTGTTCTCATACAGACACTTTACTTGTTCTCACACCAGACACTTTACTTGTTCTCACACCAGACACTTAACTTGTTCTCATACAGACACTTAACTTGTTCTCACACTCGACACTTTACTTGTTCTCACACCAGACACTTAACTTGTTCTCACACCAGACACTTTACTTGTTCTCACACCAGACACTTAACTTGTTCTCACACTAAACACTTTACTTGTTCTCACAATAAACACTTAACTGGTTCTCACACCAGACACTTTACTTGTTCTCACACCAGACACTTAACTTGTTCTCACACCAGACACTTTACTTGTTCTCACACCAGACACTTTACTTGTTCTCACACCAGACACTTTACTTGTTCTCATACAGACACTTTACTTGTTCTCACACCAGACACTTTACTTGTTCTCACACTCGACACTTAACTTGTTCTCACACTAGACACTTAACATGTTCTCATACTAGACAATTTACTTGTTCTCACACTTGACAATTTACTAGTTCTTATACAGACACATTACTTGTTCTCACACAAGACACTTGTTCTCACACCAGACACTTTACTTGTTCTCATACTAGACACTTTACTTGTTCTCATACTAGACACTTTACTTGTTCTCATACTAGACACTTTACTTGTTCTCACACCAGACACTTTACTTGTTCTCACACTAGACACTTTGTTCTCATACTAGACACTTAACTTGTTCTCACACTAGACACTTTACTTCTTCTCACACTAGACACATTACTTGTTCTCACACTAGACACTTTACTTGTTCTCACACTCGACACTTTACTTGTTCTCACACTAGACACTTTACTTGTTCTCACACTAGACACTTAACATGTTCTCATACTAGACAATTTACTTGTTCTCACACCAAACACTTTACTTGTTCTCACACCAGACACTTTACTTGTTCTCACACTAGACACTTTACTTGTTCTTATACAGACACTTTACTTGTTCTCATACCAGACACTTTACTTGTTCTCACACTAGACACTTTACTAGTTCTTATACAGACACATTACTTGTTCTCACACAAGACACTTGTTCTCACACTAGACACTTTACTTGTTCTCACACCAGACACTTTACTTGTTCTCACACTAGACACTTTACTTGTTCTCACACTAGACACTTAACATGTTCTCATACTAGACAATTTACTTGTTCTCACACTTGACAATTTACTTGTTCTCACACTAGACACTTTACTTGTTCTCACACTAGACACTTAACATGTTCTCATACTAGACAATTTACTTGTTCTCACACCAAACACTTTACTTGTTCTCACACCAGACACTTTACTTGTTCTCACACTAGACACTTTACTTGTTCTTATACAGACACTTTACTTGTTCTCATACCAGACACTTTACTTGTTCTCACACTAGACACTTTACTAGTTCTTATACAGACACATTACTTGTTCTCACACAAGACACTTGTTCTCACACCAGACACTTTACTTGTTCTCATACTAGACACTTTACTTGTTCTCATACTAGACACTTTACTTGTTCTCATACTAGACACTTTACTTGTTCTCACACCAGACACTTTACTTGTTCTCACACTAGACACTTTGTTCTCATACTAGACACTTAACTTGTTCTCACACTAGACACTTTACTTCTTCTCACACTAGACACATTACTTGTTCTCACACTAGACACTTTACTTGTTCTCACACTCGACACTTTACTTGTTCTCACACTTGACACTTTACTTGTTCTCACACTAGACACATTACTTGTTCTCACACTAGACACATTACTTGTTCTCACACTAGACACTTTACTTGTTCTCACACTTGACACTTTACTTGTTCTCACACCAAACACTTTACTTGTTCTCACACCAAACACTTTACTTGTTCTCACACTAAACACTTTACTTGTTCTCACACTAAACACATTACTTGTTCTCACACTAGACACTTTGTTCTCATACTAGACACTTTACTTGTTCTCACACTAGACACTTTACTTGTTCTCACACCAAACACTTTACTTGTTCTCACACTAAACACTTTACTTGTTCTCACACTAGACACTTAACATGTTCTCATACAAGACACTTTACTTGTTCTCACACCAAACACTTTACTTGTTCTCACACTAGACACTTTACTTTTTCTCACACCAGACACTTTACTTGTTCTCACACTAGACACTTTACTTGTTCTTATACAGACACTTTACTTGTTCTCATACTAGACACTTTACTTGTTCTTATACAGACACTTTACTTGTTCTCATACTAGACACTTTGTTCTCATACTAGACACTTAACTTGTTCTCACACTAGACACTTTACTTGTTCTCACACTAGACACTTTACTTGTTCTTATACAGACACTTTACTTGTTCTCATACTAGACACTTTACTTGTTCTCATACTAGACACTTTACTTGTTCTCACACTAGACACTTAATTTGTTCTCATACTAGACACTTTACTTGTTCTCACACCAGACACATTTCTTGTTCTCACACTAGACATTTTACTTGTTCTCACACTAGACACTTTACTTGTTCTCACACTAGACACTTTACTTGTTCTCACACTAAGCACTTAACTTGTTCTCATACTAGACACTTAACTTGTTCTCATACTAGACACTTAACATATTCTCACACTTTACTTGTTCTCACACTAGACACTTTACCTGTTCTCGCACATAATATTAAATGTTACAAATACCATCGTAGGACAATTTAATGTTTGAGGATAGATCATTAATACAGTATGTGCCAAGTCTTCAGGTAATGATGTCTTCGCTGAATCAGCACTTTCGTTAGCCAGTGAATCATAGCAGCGCAGCAGGAGATACACTGACCAAGGACTTCATTGTCATGGTCAATTCGTTACTGGGTGGGCTAGAAAGCTAGTAGTCATGGCCAGTTTGACCACTGAACGGCCGTGAAATAATGACAAAGACAAACATGTCCGTAAGTAAACAACAGTCGGGTAGGCTGAATAGGGCCTAACTATAATAGATCGATATAGGACTGGATATGACTGGCTTTTCAGTACTGTTCTTTCAGTTTTAAAATCAATTACTGGAGTGGGCTACTTTGAATACTAAGCGAACATGTGTGATCCAATCTGTATAGTACACGGTGTGTATTTCATTATGCATGTTTGTAATATGGGGATTTACTATTTACTGATGACGTCATCTTATGACGTAATCTTGACAGGAATATAGTATTAAACGGTATTCGGTCACGTGACTGCGGATTAACGGACAATGGGTAGTTAGGGCGTTCCAGTAACCAGTAGGTCCTCTGGCGGAGATCTGACCTCTCATCACGAACCAAGTCGTAACAACAACATAAGCTGTGTCACCGCTAGATTTAGTTATATAAGTTGGTAGTATTATTACAGGTTCAAGTTCTGTATTACTTTAAGCCTTTCGGCTCATCCGTAGACATGTGAATATACATAATATAACAAAAACATCGGTCACTTTCGCACCACACCCACACCGACAAATGAACGTGATATATAACGTTTAGTGTAGAGAATGACCATAACATTATTATTATAGTAAATTAAAATACATATATATTAATAATTGCTGGCATATTGTAAAATTCACAGATTGTAAATACCAAGTAGACATCATGTAGGCATATTGATTATATCTTCCTCCAATACACACACATGTATGCCTGTTCACTCATATATACATAAAAATGTACATACATATGTATACAACACTTGTATACATATATACCCTCCCACATATTCATATGTATTATATACATGTATACAACACTTAATTTACTATTGATATCAAAAAGAATATCATATCATAGATTTGTACTGGAATCGCCCATAGAGACAGATCAACTACTAAGAAAGTAATAAAACATATGTGTAAGATATAGACAAAGTAGTTGAATGGTTAGTTATCTGCATTTCAACTGCATTGAATTGCTGGGTGTTGTCCGAAGAGTTCCATTGTAATTTTTCATAGACTTACATATATAAGCAAAGATAAAACAAAAACAAAACAATAACCCCTCCCCAACTCCCACACACCTCATTATTTAACAAATGATAATAACTATATATATCGTTTTTCGCCCCACGAAACGTCGTCACAGCGTCAGAACCAAATAATAAAACATATGTGACGTATACGCGATTAATGAAACATCTAAAGTCACAGTTGTAAAATTTCGCCCGATCGTTAATTGATAATCGTTATGTCACCCCGCCGAGCGAGGTACCGTATAACCGGCAGGATTAAATATTTCGGGTCGCTTAAACAACAACTTCATTGTTTTCAATTTTTCGTCGTCAAATTCATATTGCCACATGACATGCATAATATGTATGTTATACATCGTATCTGCGGCAACAACTTTTGTGAAAGACTTTTTTTTCAAATAACAGATGAATAATTAATAAAAAGATATTTCGCGTTACGCATTTCGTCCCGGCGCTAGGAAAAAAACAAAATAGCAACAAACAAGCAAAAATAAAAAAAATATATATAATAAATAAAAAAAGAAGAACGAGTTTATCAGAGTGAAAAAACCCCGATGTTTTGCGGGGCTAAAAAATATCCTGTTACTGGGGTACAATAGCTCCGTGAAATCTTGATTACCTAACCGCGATTTATCTTTTGGTGCCTGCCACTGTCTGCCCGCCTTGATTATTTTCTGTCATTTAGGCGGACAGAGTCAGAGGAAACTTTATTTGGTTGGGTACAAATTGAAGATAAAAATAATTTTCTCATTTTAAAGACTTCTTTGACTGAAAGACATTCCGTTTTCATAAGACGAGAAAGTGCGCAATTAAAATCTCGGATAGTGTTAGTAAAAACTACAGGACCTAAGAATTTGTTATAGTCTACATGCATTTGGACCTTTCCTAGGTCTAATTAAATGCATACTGTAACATATTCTCAAGTCCCTGTGGTATATAGTAGTTGTGACCGGTATACTGTAATTGTATCCGTCATCATTCTGGAAGGAATGTTAATTTGTTTCATCATAGTATTTCACATAATACTAGATCAGTTTTAACGTGATGTGTTAAATCTACCAATAACACTCAATGTTCCCAACATGGAGTGGGCAACTTAGTTTTAAAGCTCCATACTCCCAAAGAAATATATATATATATTTCTCTCTGTACAACTACGACAGGAAATTCAAATCTATATCTTCGGATCACCAATACAGAGTATATATGATACACTGTGCTAATAACTAGATATATAACTTAGCAACACAAATGACGAAGGAAGACAACTTTTTGACTCGTGCCCTGACCGGGCCTCGAACTCACGATGTACGGCACCCAATCGCCTAGCCAGAAATACCCGCAGCTTATACCGCTGCGCCACATCGGCGTTCTTAAAAATGAACGTTTCAATGGCGCAGTGATGGTCGGCCCGATCATACCCTGACATGATAATTGTGGAAGTCGTCTATAACATGATATGAATACCTGGATCATTTTGACCTCTTCATGGTTTACAGGCTTAATATATGCATTGCATATACCTAACAAATTATCGCAAATCAAAAGCGGGAAGAAAATGTGTATTTATGAAAGTACCGGAAATTCCCAACAATAATAACTGGGTCCGACGGACCAATTTCTATGCGAAATAGTCCCCAATGCAACGGGCGGGTTACCAGTCAGCACAAAATAGCTACGTGACAAATCTCGCGATGAAAATGAATGATTCGAGTTATTTTTCGGCATAGCCGTATAATATTCTTTTGGCCCGGATATGACGCGACAGGTGGCGTTACTGGTCAAGATGAAGTATGTGATTGGTCAATGTAGCGGTCAATGCAAAATGCAGATATGCAGTTAAAAACGAAACAAAGTTAAGATTGAATGCAAGCTGAATAAGTGGATGTATCGTTTCAAATGACACATTAATAAAATCATATTCCTGATTCAAATGCAGTCTTATTATCACCAAAAATGATTCAAACTGATATAATTTTGTTATCTGTGCTGAAACACATTAGTTCGTTCAAAAAATTTCACCAGCATTTTAAAGTATAACTACCAGCATTAAAACTATGCCGTTTATCTTTTTTAAAGATATTTCTTGTTATACACTGATGTCGCAAGGATTCCCCCGGTCAAGCCCCCAGTCCAATGGTCACTTTAATGTTAGGAGAGCGGGAATGTACGTGTGTGCAACTGGAATTTTAGGTTATTTGGGATTAAGCGCCTTTAATAGATACCGTTCGGTAAACCTCGTCTTCGTATGACTAATAACGCTATATAAACGTTATGGTTCATGTTCAAATCGTACTTATAGTAAGATCACAGATTCACGCTCGCAGTAACAGTTGCGGTCATTTAAAGGTGATTTCATTTTTAGTGGCATTTACCTATAATATAACATTAACGGTCATTTTACTACTAAACCCAATGACCTCGGTAGTCGTTAATATACCAGTTCCCTGGCCGTAACAATTGAGTCGCTACCCTAAGTATTAAAAGACTGCGTAAATTAGCCAGGGTTCATTTCATGTGGTATAAAGGTCATAACGGTGACCTTGAAGGTTCCTATTACACAATTAAATCCTTGTTTAGTATATTTTTACACCATCGATATAAACTTCCACAGATTAGACAGACACTACTGTGCTATAATTGGCAGTGTACGCCTACTTTACGTATCTGATCGCAGAGTCCGATTACTATATATAGTGGGCGTGTTCTGTTCCTGTACAGGTGTTCCGTTTTCCTAAGTTTCTTGAAGTTTGTGCTATTCTTAGCTTGTTAGATTTCGTTTTATGCTGTAATTTTCTTTATCCGAAATACTGTTGGGGTTTTTTAGGCATAGCCGTATATTTTTTTGGCCCCGGATATGACGCGACAGGTGGCGTTACTGGTTAAGATGATGTATGTGATTGGTCAATGTAGCGGTAAATGCAAAATGCAGATATGCAGTTAAAAAAAACCCAAAGTTTGAATGCAAGCTGAATAAGTGGATGTATCTTTTCAAATGACACATTAATAAAATTATATTCCTTATTCAAATGCAGTCTTATTTTCACCAAAAATGATTCAAACTGATTGGTCAATGTAGCGGTAAATGCAAAGTGCAGATATGCAATTAAAAACGAAACAAAGTTAAGATTGAATGTAAGCTTTTCAAATGACACATTGATAAAATTATATTCCTGATTCAAATGCAGTCTTATTATCATCAAAAATGATTCAAACATATATAATTTTATTTTCCGTGCTGAAACGCATTAGTTCGTTGATTTATTTCACCAGCAGTTTTACCATAATGCCTATGGTCAAAACAGGCTGAGATATCACCAATTTCGTTTTCAATAAAGTGCGATTTACTGGGCATAGAGTGTCGAACAAAATCATGCTACCTGCATTAAACTACGCGATTGACGATCTAAGCCTCACGTTGAAATTTTGTTTGTCCGAAGATTGTTGAAGAGTTTGAATCACTTTACTATGCTCAAATTTGCTTTGTTCGACTGTTGTTAAAGTATACTCTGTCCGATGTTCGTTTTTAAAGTTTCCATGACTTATATTAACTGATATGTACTTTTAGTTTTGGCACTAAAATCTCGAAAACCAACAAGAAGTTTTAAACTGAATTATATGAAGACCTTATTTACTGTATACTATAGGTATACATTCAATAATTTTGTCTTTTCAAAATCTGATTTGAAGTTAAACGTCTAATCGACGTTGGCCCTCAATGTTGAATCAACGTTTAATAAACGTCATTGTGCCTGCTGTGAAATATCTGTTTTGTAAATTTGAATTGATTGCAGAAACGTTGAAGAGTCACGGGTGTAACACAATACAGTAGGTAGGTATTAAGATGGCAGCGTCGAGAAAAATATTGTCTACCTTTCACAATCTATACATTTGACTTCCCTGAGTCAACTGAGCACAGAAATAACTTTTTCCATGTGGCTGAAAAAATATACTATGGGCTAATAAGTCTACTTATTCAACGTGACTGGTTTAAAATTGAACCCGACACGATAACACTTCACCTTATCCCAAGGCTATCGCCTGCTGTATCGTATATCGTAGACCCATTGCCTTATAATAACAGACGTACGTGTTGTCATTCCACTTCAAATACCCCGCGTTTGTCTTGTGATACATTCTTCCTAAAAGATTATACACCTTTCAAAAAAGTAACAAAGGAGAAATAGACCCACGTTTCGCGTGATATATTCATTTTTGTTCACACTTTTCCCCCCCATAAGTGATTATTTCCCAAACAGGCCGGGTTTGACGTGTCAAACGCTGTTAAATTGTAGCCATGCTATTTTAATGTATTCTAGTTATTTACAGTATAGGTATAATTTGGTATTCTATGTTTCGATATTCCGGTTGTATATTTCCTATCTATATTATATACTTACTGCTCATGTTGTATTTTTTGTTTTATCGATAGTGTACTTTCAATATTCTTCTGGTATAAAAATCCACATTTTCCATTTAAAAAAAAAAATTGAAACTAGATTATAATCAAAGAATATCAAAATAATATAACAATGTGATAAACAAGGATAAACAAGGATAAACACGAATGATGATGATACCACAAACATAAAAAAAAGTACAACTTCTTACTTACGCCCAAGGCGATCCACGTTCTCATTAACTGATGTAACTACGGATAATCCACGTTCTCATTAACTGATGTAACCATGGACAATTCACGTTCTCATTAACTGATGTAACTTAGAATAATCCATGTTCTGGTTAACTGATGTAACTCAGGATAATCCGTGTTCTTGTTAACTGAGGTAACTCAGGATAATCCATGTTCTCATTAACTGATGTAACTAAGGATAATTCGTGTTCTCATTAACTGATGTAACTAAGGATAATTCGTGTTCTCATTAACTGATGTAACTAAGGATAATTCGTGTTCTCATTAACTGATGTAACTAAGGATAATCCATGTTCTCATTAACTGATGTAACTAAGGATAATCCGTGTTCTCATTAACTTATGTAACTAAGGATAATCCGTGTTCTCATTAACTGAGGTAACTAAGGATAATTCGTGTTCTCATTAACTGAGGTAACTAAGGATAATCCACGTTCTCATTAACTGATGTAACTAAGGATAATCCGTGTTCTCATTAACTTATGTAACTAAGGATAATCTGTGTTCTCATTAACTGATGTAACTAAGGATAATCCGTGTTCTCATTAACTGATGTAACTAAGGATAATCCGTGTTCTTGTTAACTGAGGTAACTAAGGATAATCCGTGTTCTTGTTAACTGATGTAACTACGGATAATCCATGTTCTCATTAACTGATGTAACTAAGGATAATCCGTGTTCTTGTTAACTTATGTAACTACGGACAATCCATGTTCTCATTAACTGATGTAACTAAGGATAATCTGTGTTCTTGTTAACTGATGTAACAAAGGATAATTCGTGTTCTTGTTAACTGAGGTAACCAAGCATAATCTGTGTTCTTGTTAATGAGGTAACCAAGGATAATCCGTGTTCTTGTTAACTGAGGTAACTAAGGATAATCCGTGTTCTTGTTAACTGAGGTAACTAAGGATAATCCATGTTCTTGTTAACTGATGTAACTAAGGATAATCCGTGTTCTTGTTAACTGATGTAACTAAGGATAATCCACGTTCTTGTTAACTGATGTAACTAAGGATAATCCGTATTCTTGTTAACTGAGGTAACTAAGGATAATCCGTGTTCTTGTTAACTGATGTAACTAAGGATAATCCGTGTTCTCATTAACTGATGTAACTAAGGATAATCCGTGTTCTTGTTAACTGATGTAACTAAGGATAATCCACGTTCTCATTAACTGATGTAACTAAGGATAATCCGTGTTCTTGTTAACTGAGGTAACTAAGGATAATCCGTGTTTTTGTTAACTGATGTAACTACGGATAATCCATGTTTTTGTTAACTTATGTAACTAAGGATAATCCACGTTCTCATTAACTGATGTAACTCAGGATAATCCGTGTTCTTGTTAACTGATGTAACTAAGGATAATCTGTGTTCTTGTTAACTGAGGTAACTAATGATAATCCGTGTTCTTGTTAACTGAGGTAACTCAGGATAATCCATGTTCTCATTAACCGATGTAACTCAGGATAATCCGTGTTCTTGTTAACTGATGTAACTAAGGATAATCCGTGTTCTTGTTAACTGATGTAACTAATGATAATCCATGTTCTTGTTAACTGAGGTAACTCAGGATAATCCATGTTCTCATTAACTGATGTAACTAAGGATAATCCGTGTTCTTGTTAACTGATGTAACTAAGGATAATCCATGTTCTCATTAACTGATGTAACTAAGGATAATCCGTGTTCTTGTTAACTGAGGTAACCAAGCATAATCTGTGTTCTTGTTAATGAGGTAACCAAGGATAATCCGTGTTCTTGTTAACTGAGGTAACTAAGGATAATCCGTGTTCTTGTTAACTGAGGTAACTAAGGATAATCCATGTTCTTGTTAACTGATGTAACTAAGGATAATCCGTATTCTTGTTAACTGATGTAACTAAGGATAATCCGTGTTCTTGTTAACTGATGTAACTAAGGATAATCCACGTTCTTGTTAACTGATGTAACTAAGGATAATCCGTGTTCTTGTTAACTGATGTAACTAAGGATAATCCGTGTTCTTGTTAACTGATGTAACTAAGGATAATCCATGTTCTCATTAACTGATGTAACTACGGACAATTCATGTTCTCATTAATTGTTGTAACCAAGGACAATTCATGTTGATATTTTCTGAACCAAGTTGTTAATTTACAATCCATTTTATTACATGTAGTTTTTAATTTGACATCTGGCATCAATGGAATCATAAAATTTTGATCTTTCCAAATTCATCTGTTACATCCTTCCTTTTGGGTGTCTCCCTATGGTTTTCATATTTATGACCTAAACACAAGCATACCTTTCCATGCACTCCTCCATGGATTACTTGAGAAATGTGCTATAACTGGAGTCTGAATTTATGCCCCTTCTAGATTTGGGTTTCAGAAGACATCTATTTTTCTCTCTTCGTTTTCCCCCACCTAAAACTCTTTCTATCATCATCTCCTCTTAAGCATACTCGTGTGTCATCAGTCCTCATGTTTTGTCACTATATTTCCTTGATTTTGAGAACCAGCAAACTTATTTTTCCTGGTTGAACATTTAGATGATGGAATGCCTAGAAATATATTTAAACTCGTATTCACTTTGGCTGTGAACTTTTGGTAGAGTTTGCTTAGTAATGTTACATGCATAGCTGGTCAATAAACCCACAGTAAGCACAATGGACAAGAGTCGTCAAAAATACAGACATCTCCACAAGTATTTAATATCAAATCCTGCCATAACATGAATCAATATAAAGCAGCATCTCAAGTTATAACCCAACGACCATGGTAACCTCGAAAGTAGGTCAAGGTCAAATATCCTAACAAAACTCTAACTACGATACCTACTTGCTACATACCATTCCCTAAATCTCACTTAATGTTTACTTTCAGCTACAGGTATTTGTATTATGTCGAATGTTGTAATTTGACCCCTGAACTTTCAATTAAACCTATTTTATTAGTAACATGGTTCTGTATTTTTTTTTACATGTTGTTTGAAGTTTTTGAAGTTTTACTAGTTGGTGTTATTAAATAACCACTCACTAGGGTATGTTGCGACTTTATATACTTTCTATTTTTTAATTTTGAAATTTTTAACATACCACATCTGTGTCATCAAAAGTGGGTCAAGGTCATTTGACATAACTGCACTTTACTTCAGGTGGATAATAGATACTAAAGAAATATCAGCACCCTTAGCTAGGCATTATGGGACTTGATAGGAATACATAGTCATCTGTTGACCTTTAATCTCTGTAACTCTGAAATTTGACTTATGACCTTACCAAAAATACTGGAAAAAATATGAGTTACAGATATTGGTAACTGAAGTATGTGGCTCTACACATCTTGACTAATCAACATTTAATCCAAAGTAGCGACTTACAAAACAGCATAACACTAGATTTTGAAATGAGTTTGAAAGCATCTTACCCGATTACCCAAAACAGTCATAATGTTACCCCACCTGTGATAGGTCAGTTGGTCAGTGCCGCCTACGTCAAAATCACAGGTGTGTGGTTTGATGCCCTGACCTCGGTGGTTTGTGTTTCTTGAGAAGCTGAGAAACAGTCCAGTCTGTGTTGTCGTGGTTGTCCTAGGGCAAGACACTTTATCCTAATTGCTCTGGATGGTGACAGGCCTGCAGTATGTTGTTCAGTGAGGTAGCCATCAGCTGCTACAAGGAGATCCCCTCTCAAAATGACCCAACAAACAGCTCGCAAATATAAATTAAAAGCCTTATGTTCCACGACCTATTGAGTAACCCTAACTGTGGTTCTTTTCTTTAAGCTGCAGCTGCTGAAGGATTACAGTAGACTGACAAATGGACAACAAAATAGGTAAGCTGAAATGAAGTTAACAGAACAATGACAATAGATTGGTAATTTTCAATATCAATAGTGATTATGAAATAACTGGTTAAGTACAACTCAGATATTCTCATCATTGGCCTTGTGTATAGTCTAAAACCATCAAGTGTCACTTAGTCCGGAGTGACACTGCAGTGGTACAGGACACAGAGGATGCTTAAGTTATGGAGATGTGTAATCGAGATTTAAAATACCGGTAAATGTACTGGGGTGGTAATGTGTACAAAGTACAAATTAAAATTAGTTATGGACACTAATTCACACAAAATTGGCACACTTTCACTTTCTGTGATTTTTCAGAAACAAACAGGCGCATGGGCCATACATAACAGTGATTTGACTCTTAAGACCCTTGTACTATGGTTACAAGTAGTGCTGGCCGTGGCAGCCATAGATTTCTGACCAACTCAGAAAATAATACTCGGTCAGTACCATCTCAGGACCATATCAGCATGGTGGAGATACACATGGTTGAAGTTGGTGATAATCACAAACTGAAAATGGTGGCCACCAGTACAGAAAGCATCAAAGGCGATAAGACAATAAAAATACTCATTATATACACTTTTTATAATAATAAGCATATGCTGTACTGAAATCTGAACTTGTTCTGGAACAATCCTCAGTTTTCTTCAACACTCTGACAAAAGTTTTGAATTGGAGTAATTCTCTACAAACAGAAGGTGGTGTATTTCATGCATAATTGCTATTTCATCGTTTTCTATGCCAAAAAAACATTTTCACTATAAAACCTATATTTACAGAAAGCAACTGTTTGGAGTCGATTATACATTGAATATTTCCCATGCAAAACATTGTTCTCATTGTAAGTTTGACAGTTTTTGTAATTGACAGTAAAAACAAATTATGATTGTTTCACCGTAAATTTCCCAGTTTTTGTAATTGACAGTAAACACAAATTATGATTGTTTCACCGTAAATTTCCCAGTTTTTGTAATTGACAGTAAACACAAATTATGATTGTTTCACCGTAAATTTCCCAGTTTTTGTAATTGATCAGTCACCACAAATTATGTTTAAGTGATAAGTAGACAAGACAAAAGAAGTAGTATTAAGAAACAAGAGGCCCATGGGCCTTAATAGTCATCTAACAAAGACTAACAGCAGGGACACACCCCTCTATCCCAAGTGGTCAAACTGGCCTCATTTATATAAATTATGACTGCTCTCCCCATTTGATGATTCACACCAAAATTGGTTGTAGTCTGTAAAGACATTAAGAAGGAGGAGCATTCTAAAGCAAAATTTCAGCCAAACTCCCCCCTTAAGTGGCCCTGCCTTTCTGTCCCCGGGGTATGGACCAGACTCATTTATATCAATTATGACTGTGCTGCCCCCCTCCCCCCAATGATGTTTCAGACCAAATATGGTTGTAATCCATTCAGGCATTAAGGTGAGGTACCTTTTAAAGCAAAATTTCAGCTAAGTTCCAGTTTTGGGGCCATGCCCCTCTTTCCCCAGGTGTCAGTCTAGTCTCATTTATATAAATTATGATTGCCCTTCCCCAATGATATTTCAGACTAAATATGGTTGTAAGCCATTAAGGAGGAGTAGCATTTTAAAGCAATATTTCACCTAACTTCTCCTTTTGGGGGCCCTGCCCATCTTTCCCCAGGGGTCATACCTGACTCATTTATGTTAATTGTGATTGTCCTCCCCTAATGATGTTTCAAACCAAATTAGGTTGTTATCCATTAAGGCAGTAAGGAGGAGTAGTGTTTTAAAGCAAAAGTATGGTTCCCCTTTAGGGGACTCGCCCCTCTGACCCTAGGGGTCACACCAGCCTCATTTATTTAAAATATGATCGCCCTCCCTAATGATGTTTCACACCAGATTTGGTAGTAATCCACATTCGTCTTAAGGAGGAGTAGCGTTTTGAAAGTAAAAGTCTGACGGAGCACGATGACTAGTCATCCTGACCTTTTGGGTCCGATGACCTGAAAATGATGGCTTCCCCTTGTGTGTGTGAGCTGTATGTGCATTGTGTAAATGTTTGTGTTTGCCTCCTTGATAGTAGAAAACTGATGCAGACCACATAGTGCTACCCCACTGAAGCAGTTCGAAACCTACGTGGGGCAGTTGCCAGGTACTGATCGTAGGCTGGTGGTTTTTCTCCGGGTACTCCGGCTTTCCTCCACATCCAAACCTGGCATGTCCTTAAATTACCCTGGCTGTTAATAGGACGTTAAACAAAATAAACCAAACTTAACCAAACCACTGAAGCATACTGTCGAGGACATCCCACCCAGTCATATTATACTTACAATGGGCAAACCAGTCATCACAATCACAAGAATGCTGAAGGATACGCAGGGATAGTAAGAACCATTTTTAAAGACTTTATTATGTCTCAGCAAGGGGACAGAACCCCAAATCCTTCTTCACAATGGCGAACACTCTACTAATGTCGAAAGGGAGGCAGTAACCAGGAAGACACAAGGGAAAAGAAAGTAGAATAGACAAAAGAGAATAAATATGATCCCAAAATTGGTCGCCACTAACAAATAATGCCACGGAAACAGCAGGAACAATTCTTACACCCTGTCTACTAGACAAGGACACAAAGTCTTGGTAAGTGATAAAATAAGTAAGATATGGCAATCTCAGTCATGTCATAAAAATGAAATATTGACATTAAAATTTTGCTCAAACATGAAGAACATCGCCCCAAAACAGATTTTCACACCACATATTTAGCAGTACCAGTTTTCGTTTGAGCTGTTGGACCAGAGTAGTTCATAAGTGAGCACTAAATATGGGAAACAAATTTAATATTTTAATATTCAAGGAGCAATGTTGATCCCTATTTTCATGTAGTGAAATATCTTATATAAAACAATAGATATCTTATACATGTATACTATATCTTATGAAACATAGAGACATATAACCCTGTAACCTTGAAAGTAGGTCAAGGTACCAGGAACTCATTTGAACATACCCGGTAGCCTTTTATCTCACCTTGCTACTTGCCCCATATCATGACCATGGGCCTTTTTTTTTTTTTTATAGAAAAGATTTCAACACATTCAACCAAAGTGACCTTGAAAGTAGGTCAAAGTTAGTCATTTGAACATACCCCTGGTACTAACCCTTCTTCCCAGCATGCTACTGGACCTAATGTCATGACTTTCTTTCTTGAGAAGTTGTTGAAACGGAAAAGCTGTTGATGGCAGGATGGATGATGAATGCTGCACCACATTAGCTCACCTCAGCTAAACATATTGCAGCAAAATACTTGCAAAATGAAAGAAACATAACTTGACCTCTGTGACCTTTACCTTTGACATGATCAGATCTGTAACCATTTGCTGCTTCCCGTTTGATTCTGATGAATACTGCTCAATAGTTTCACCACTTAGATCTTAATTCTATATTTAGCAATTGTTATGCTCCCAAAGCGGTTAATTTTCTGAAATATATACTCTTTCATGAAATTTTGGTTAATGCTTATGCAAATTTTTATCATAATGTGACATAAAATTAGGTTTGCCAAAGAAAAATGTGCAATTGTTCAAATACAGACATAACAAAGTTGCTTAAAACACGCCTTAATACAACCAGTACAAGAGAGGCAGATACAATTTTTAATGAATCCACATTCCTCAGAATTTCTACTCTCGTTAATTGATCTGTATTGAATCAAAGTCTGATGTGATAGTCTTACAACACATGAACTTGAATTGTTGAATTGATTTTTATTGGTAGTATAATCATTTAACACTGATGAAGGCCATTATGCCCATACCACTACTAACTAGATCTCCAGTCCCTGTATAGTAACTGTCACACTCAGTAGACCGGTACCACTAACTACATCTCCAGTCACTGTATACCAACTGTCACACTCAGTAGACCGGTACCACTAACTACATCTCCAGTCACTGTATAGTAACTGTCACACTCAGTAGACCGGTACCACTAACTAGATCTCCAGTCACTGTATACCAACTGTCACACTCAGTAGACCGGTACCACTAACTACATCTCCAGTCACTGTATAGTTACTGTCACACTCAGTAGACCGGTACCACTAACTAGATCTCCAGTCACTGTATACCAACTGTCACACTCAGTAGACCGGTACCACTAACTACATCTCCAGTCACTGTATAGTAACTGTCACACTCAGTAGACCGGTACCACTAACTAGATCTTCAGTCACTGTATACCAACTGTCACACTCAGTAGACCGGTACCACTAACTAGATCTCCAGTCACTGTATAGTAACTGTCACACTCAGTAGACCGGTACCACTAACTAGATCTTCAGTCACTGTATACCAACTGTCACACTCAGTAGACCGGTACCACTAACTAGATCTCCAGTCACTGTATACCAACTGTCACACTCAGTAGACCGGTACCACTAACTAGATCTCCAGTCACTGTATAGTAACTGTCACACTCAGTAGACCGGTACCACTAACTAGATCTCCAGTCACTGTATAGTAACTGTCACACTCAGTAGACCGGTACCACTAACTAGATATCTAGTCACTGTATAGTAACTGTCACACTCAGTAGACCGGTACCACTAACTAGATCTCCAGTCACTGTATAGTAACTGTCACACTCAGTAGACTGGTACCACTAACTAGATCTCCAGTCACTGTATACCAACTGTCACACTCAGTAGACCGGTACCACTAACTAGATCTCCAGTCACTGTATAGTAACTGTCACACTCAGTAGACCGGTACCACTAACTAGATCTACAGTCACTGTATACCAACTGTCACACTCAGTGGACCGGTACCACTAACTAGATCTCCAGTCACTGTATAGTAACTGTCACACTCAGTAGACCGGTACCACTAACTAGATCTCCAGTCACTGTATAGTAACTGTCACACTCAGTAGACCGGTACCACTAACTAGATCTACAGTCACTGTATAGTAACTGTCACACTCAGTAGACCGGTACCACTAACTAGATCTCCAGTCACTGTATAGTAACTGTCACACTCAGTAGAACGGTACCACTAACTAGATCTCCAGTCACTGTATAGTAACTGTCACACTCAGTAGACCGGTACCACTAACTAGATCTCCAGTCACTGTATAGTAACTGTCACTCTCAGTAGACCTGGTACCACTAACTAGATCTCCAGTCACTGTATAGTAACTGTCACACTCAGTAGACCGGTACCACTAACTAGATCTCCAGTCACTACATAGTAACTGTCACACTCAGTAGACCGGTACCACTAACTAGATCTCCAGTCACTGTATAGTAACTGTCACTCTCAGTAGACTGGTACCACTAACTAGATCTCCAGTCACTGTATAGTAACTGTCACACTCAGTAGACCGGTACCACTAACTAGATCTCCAGTCTCTGTATAGTAACTGTCACTCTCAGTAGACTGGTACCACTAACTAGATCTCCAGTCACTGTATAGTAACTGTCACACTCAGTAGACTGGTACCACTAACTAGATCTCCAGTCACTGTATACCAACTGTCACACTCAGTAGACCGTACCACTAACTAGATCTCCAGTCTCTGTATAGTAACTGTCACTCTCAGTAGACTGGTACCACTAACTAGATCTCCAGTCACTGTATAGTAACTGTCACACTCAGTAGACCGGAACCACTAACTAGATCTCCAGTCACTGTATAGTAACTGTCACACTCAGTAGACCGGTACCACTAACTAGATCTCCAGTCACTGTATAGTAACTGTCACACTCAGTAGACCGGTACCACTAACTAGATCTCCAGTCGCTGTATAGTAACTGTCACACTCAGTAGACCGTACCACTAACTAGATCTCCAGTCTCTGTATAGTAACTGTCACACTCAGTAGACCGTACCACTAACTAGATCTCCAGTCATATGATCACTGTATAGTAACTGTCACACTCAGTAGACCGGTACCACTAACTAGATCTCCAGTATACCAAAAACTCATTCAACAATAGTTGTAAAACCTCCATTTTACATTAATCTGATTTTAATGTATTCTGGAAGTAACATCTTCCATCTATTAGCCTCTCTAACTGACATAAATAGATTCACATATAATCATTGTTTCTGTATTCCACTATATCATTCACATCTCAAGTTCATCTCATTACTATCTAGAAACATCCTTTATGACTGGCGATATAACTTGACCTCTATAAAATAATGGCATATCACTAAATAATTCTAAATGATCAAGTGACATTAAATTAATCTTTCAAACAAAACTATTAAGGTGTAAGTTAGCATATACATTGTACCCTGATCAGGTGGACTATATATACACCACCTTGATACCAATCTGATCCTCACAATAAAATTACAATGTACAGTGTTATACATAAAACTGTATATACACATCATGTATTTTATCATTTGTTTTAGAGACTAATACTTAAAATGCATGCCATAATTATGACCAATACTCTCCTTGTTCCTTAATCTCTCACAGTAAGTCTAGCTCATACACAGTAGGTGTATTTAATAATAACAATCACAACTCATAGCTGTATTCCATTTTTCAACCTGCGATATGATGATTCATTTTGAAATATAAGAAATTTCCAAATTGCACAAGAGTTTTTAAGCTCCTCAGAGACCACACACAAACATACATGAAGAAAGTGAGTATATATACTGTTAGTTAAAATCCTAATACAAACCTGTACAAGGAGCCCTGCATTACATAATTCATGCCAATCATTTTACACAAATTCACTTTTTATTGACCAGGTAAATTCTCTACCCGATGAAACAGTAGTTCAGTCTTCAAAATTTCAAACACATCAAATTTTACATGTATTCTTCTATGGTGACTGGCTTTAACAACGTTTACTCGCGACTGTTGAGTCTCCGGAGACAGATGGGATACATCAGTTACTCCGTGACTGTTGAGTCTCCGGAGACAGATGTGATACAGCAGTAAGTTCCTCAATCTTTGTGATATAGTGATAATAGCAGCACACTCAGATTTCACAGTCATGTCAATCAGGCATTGCAAAATCATTTGGAAAATAATAAGTTCATTTTAACAAATACCTTGCACTATAATTATGTAGTTGAAAGAAAATTTCACAAAATCTTTCATTTTCTGTCACGACTTCTGATTGTCTTTAGGTAGGAGACCACTACATTAGTCCACAAGCGTACACCATACCTAGAAGAAAATGAAACATCAATCATTAAAAAGAAAAATATTTATATGTACAAAGTTTTAAAATACACGAAGAAATGTATCTCATTTTTATTGACCATTATTTTCAGGTATTGAGACATGGCAGATCTGTATCCGGCCTTAATTACCTGGACAAAGATGGTAGGATTTCAACAAGCATTACAAAAATTGTCGTTAAACAGTGCTTTTATAAATTACATGTTGTGGTTCAACAGTGCTTATATCAAATACAAGCAACACACCTGGAGATAAGATAAACAGAGGCCACTTTAGTTATTCAAAAATTAATAGAAAAAACTTTTTAAAAGGAAATAATGAAATTACATTCATGTCTTAAGGGAGACAACTCAGCTGTACTCCTGTTTGAGTTCCTCTAGCTGCTGGCGTATGGCCATCTCTCGTTCCTCCCTGTTGCGTTCCTCTATTTCCACCTCTTTCTTCACCTTCTGCCACTTCAGGACCATTGATGACACATTCTTCTTCTTGAGTGTTAGACTTGTACTGCTCATGGTCTGGAGTAAAACAAAAACACATTGTTAGCTTTGTTCAACAACTGGTATCTTCAAACCTGGAAACTGTGCTAGCTGTGTTAATATCATTATCTCTCTTCACAACCAATATATTTAAGGGTACCAACTGAAGATAGACATGACTTAAAAACATTTGCATTAATTAACTGTATTGGCCTCACTGTTTACATGCGTATAGATCAGAATAAGACTAAAAAATCAGCTAAATTAAAAACTGGTAAGACCAGATTTTTTTTCAAGCTGATGTGTTGTACCTTATCTTTCTTCTTTTTCTTCTTCTCTTTGTCAGGAGGATAGGGAGAGGAGGGATGACCAGTTGGAAGAGTCTCCACTGACCCTTCCACAAAGTCCTGTGTACTGGAGGCTGCAGCAAATGATCCACTGCTATCTACCATGTCTCCCATAGATGCTGGGTAGTATCCATCTCCCATTCCCTGTGTTGGAGGAATCACAGCCTCCGAGGAGAAGATCTGAGGTCCTCTAGTTATAATGTTACTAGCTTGTTCCATGTTTGGAGCAAATATTTGTTCCCCTAGTCTGTTGGGCTGACTAAATGAAATAGCCCCATCCGATTGAGGACTGTAAGTCTGAACACTAGAGGGCAGTGCCTCATTACTGTCAACATCCATGTCACTGTCACCGTTCTGGACATCATGTCTGCCTCGGTCTGCCTCCCTCTCTTCCTCTTCGTCATCACTCAGACTTCCGTATCCTTGTCTTTGGTCATCCGGGGGAGGAGGTGGGGGTGGAGCGGTCAGTAACATCTCGAGGTCTGTGCCTGGTGGTGGAGGTTCCCCCCTGAAGATTCCCATTTCATTACCACTAAGGTAGTTTAAACTTCCTCCTCTCTGCTGAGAACCTTCCTCAATGAGAGCTGTAAGAAACAGTTACAGTTTAATACAGTATGTGATACAGATCAAAAACCACTTTCCTCTCTTAAAAGTGTTATCTTTAACTTTGACAGATGATCAACAAAATCTAATAAAGCATAGAACTTGACCGTGTGAATATGAAGTAATTCTGACCAGGGATTCATGAGATGTCTTGTACACATATTTTATATGGATGGATGAATGCAGCCATTTATTTTTCAAGCAGTCAACAGAATACAGTATACATCCATACCAAGGCGTAGGGCAGTTACCCCTATACCATGGTCTTATTCTATCATACAAAATTTGTAACACATTCTGCCTCATATATAGAGGTTACACAACGAGTGATTGTTGGATATGGAATTTATTTCACACGAGTAAGTTATTTTTTAAAAGTTACAAAAGACACAAGCTTTAGCGAGTGTCTTTTGAAACTTTAAAAAAATAACTTATGAGTGTGAAATAAATTCCATATCCGACAATTACGAATCGTGTGACCTGTTTCTACCACAATAATATCGGCTTGAATCAAAGGGAGATATGGCCAAGTCTAATTTCGCATGTGCAAATAAAGTGTACCGGTGACGTCCGGGACCCAGTGTGACGCCATTCGATTATTGATGACGTCAATAACAATTGCAGCTTGGGTCAAAGTTCGAATTCTTGACCAATCGAAAGACCGGAAGGTCATATACAACTGGTGGTATATAACAAAAATTTATCCAACAGTCGGCACATTTATACAATGGCTTGATAGTGGAATAACACAGCGTATTGTGGTAGAAACTTAAATATTCCACACACTGTTTCCCGTTCAATCTATATCTCTCTATATGGTACAATCACTCGCGAGTCAGATAGGTAAGACAATCACTCATTGTTTCCCGTTCAATCTATATCTCTCTATATGGTACAATCACTCGCGAGTCGGATAGGTAAGACAATCACTCATTGTTTCCCGTACAATCTATATCTCTCTATATGGTACAATCACTCTCGAGCCAGATAGGTAAGACAATCACTCATTGTCGGATACTTCTTTGTTGTAATGAATGTAAACCTTACCACTTTGGTTTTCCTGAAGAGTTTCTTTTGATCGTGTTGCCTGCAAGGAAACAAGAATTCAGTTGCTAAACGGTGAAAATAAATCAACTAAAATATAAGCACTGATGACTTGTTTGTTACCCATTATGATGAAATGTATTCTCCCTAGTTTGAAAGAGATCTGTCAAAAAATGTAGGAAATTGCCAAACAATCAAAAGTTTACACTGGATGGGAGGAAAACGCCATACCATAATACTTTCGTCAAATTTGACCAATATATACCCCGAGGTAAGTCTTTACCAGGGTAAGTAAAGGTGGCCAACACATACTATAACATCATAATAACGAATTGTTGATATTATGTCTTTGTAATGTTTCTGTGATGTCAGAATTGTTGTGAATGCAGTATCCTGTCTCAACTGTAGGATTTTTGGTGGACAAATTACCATGGGTACAAGTATATTTATTTCGACTGGAATTTTGTTAAGTGATGAGTATGTGAGAACAATAATCAAACATGGGTCCGTTCTGTGGACAGGGATATCTCATCCTGAGTGTAAGAGTTTGGTTGGTAAGTACAAGACAGAGATATCTAGTTTTACCAGTCCAAGATTCTCTTATCACATCTTATATATGGTTGAGACAAGCTACACATGCTCTTTGCATGTTCGTAACAATGACACCACAGCAAGAATACAATGATATCACATCGACAATTCATTCATGTTACATCAACATTATCTTGTATTAATGTTCCGTTAGATCAGATACATGGAAGAGTAAACAGGGTGAGAGAAAAAGAATCATGAGACGGAGATTTCATCCCTTTTGGTAAGATTCTTCAGCAACCAAACACATGGCAAACCTCTGTCTAAAGCGGGATAGGAAAAACACAACTGACACTCATATCTCTATTGAAATTCATTTTAAAAACAGTATGTCATAACCCTGATTGTCGTGTCACCGTACCTCTGTATGTCTCGAATGGCTGGTAGAAATGACAGCTGACTTTGATGAAACAGTGGTGTCAGCTAAAGCCCCAACCTCTGGCCTTGATCCTCCACTGACAACTGTCGTTGAGGTAACAAGGTCTATGTCCCTCATACTAGATGACAAACTGGTTGGCTCAGAAGAAGCAGATGTTACAGAATGGGACTCGGGTGACTGTGAAAGTTCCCCTTCAGGATGCCTGTCTGGGGGCTTGGGCACAAACTTGTCAGAGCTCTCCTTTTCTACAACGGCATTGTTGGTGTCATCGTTTTCCTCCTCATCCTCATCCTCATCATCTGGATAGTCCCATTGTGTGCGCTTGCTCTTCTTGCTCATGTAGAAGTATCGCCTGTAAGCTCTACACAGGAAAACACCCATGAGAGGAGAAAATAAAAGAGATGAGGTTTCTACTCATTATTATCATCTTCTGCTCTCCGCATATGGTTACCATCACCACACCTGTACAAATCTCAATTTATACTGTAACTTGATTGACCATCTCTCTTTGTCCACCAAATGGGTTATCTCCCTTGTATAATATAGGACCTCCCATAAGATAGAACTGTCCTGATGTGACAGAACAGTAGAAGTTTAGACAGCAACATCAAGAGGACTAAACTATTTTCGTTTTGCTTTTAAATTGATGAAAAAAATTATTAAAAGAAACATTTGTGTTGAACAGAAAAAAAAAAAAAAAATTTGAAACCTCAAAGACCACCACCTTTATTAAAATGGTTTTTACAACATTTACTAAGTATTCCCAAAAATGTTATCAAACAATGTCGTGATAAGGTGGTCTTTGATGAAGAACAGAACAGTAAGATCAGATATTGGAAAAACTAATGATGTAGTTATATCAAGAGATACAATTTGAAATAAAAACAAGTTTGATGAGCTGACAGAAAATGGAATAACACTAACGGGGTTCAGAAATGGAGTATATTTTATGTAACACCCAAGTCTACTAAGACAGTGGCCACATTTACCACTCCCTAATGTTCAGACATGTTCCCACCACATTACAGAATATTACAGTATAAATTGATAGGATTTCCTGACAGGGCTTGTAAAATGTGTCCACCATGCATCCTTTTATTATCTTTTATTATTTCAAGTTAAAACAAACAATAGTAAAAACAATGAAAATGAAAAATGAA
Organism: Pecten maximus; assembly: GCF_902652985.1. Lineage (NCBI taxonomy): Eukaryota > Metazoa > Mollusca > Bivalvia > Pectinida > Pectinidae > Pecten > Pecten maximus. Next base: position 39,366,036 of record NC_047024.1, read on the forward strand.
CTTAACAAAATGCTCGTTTCTTTTATGAACACTTATAAATAATTTATATAAAATAAAATAAAGACTCTACAGTATAGCTGGTACACTTCTGTTGATTGTTATACATGTGTGTATACCCAAACACTCACGACAGTGAAATCATGCAATTTCCTTAAGAAAAAATGTTATATCCAATTAAATGTCTATATAATGATAATAACCATCAGTTTTTGGTTATAAAAAAAAAAGAAGAAAACTTGATTTGCATTTTTCAGGAAAAATATCATTGCATTCATGGAGAGATTTTAAAGCACAGCACCAAAATTGGTAATTTAAAGCCTCAATTCCATCATCATCTTTTTCTTTCTCCATTTTTATACTCATCATATCCATAGACATTGACAATACATGGTACATTTCCGGCATGAATAATTAGTCACCAAAACAGTACAAACCGGCCAAGGTGTCCAATAGCTCACCTACTTCGTTTATAGTTACAATATCTGCTAGGCTATATAATACTTGTTATAAATAAATACCAGCTGAGAACATGAAGACAGTGGAAGTCCTTTATTTGTCCTCAAATCCTATGCTGGTCATTAGTTATCCCCCTTGACCTAAGTTGACCAATAGTTACCCCCTTGACTTAGCTGACCATTAGTTATCCCCCTTGACCCAAGTTGACCATTAATTATATGCCTTGACCTAAGTTAACCCATTTGTTATCCCCCTAAGATGACCAATAGTTATACCTCTTGATCTAAAATGACCATTAATTATTCCCCTTGACCTAAGCTGACCATGAGTTATCCCCCTTGATCTAAGATGACCATTATATATCCCCCTTGACTTAGTTGTTCAATAGTTATCCCCTTGACTTAGTTGTTCAATAGTTATCCCCTTAACTTAGTTGACCGTTAGTTCCCTTGACTTAGTTTACCATTAGTTATTACCCTTGACTTAGTTGACCATTAGTTACCCCTTGATATAAGGGGACCATAAGTTACCCCCCTTGATCTAAGGGGACCATTAGTCCCCCCCCCCCCCCCCCCTTGATCTAAGGGGACCATTAGTCCCCCCCTTGATCTAAGGGGACCATAAGTTACCCCCTTGATCTAAGGGGACCATTTGTTACCCCCCTTTACAATAAAAGATTAACTGCAATGAGTTTTCTTGGTTTCTTTATTACCTGTATCTTTAATTGTACTGAAGTAGTCTCTAAGAGATCTATTCCAATTCTTTTTATTGTAAACATGTGTATATCAATGCATATCTCTTTGGTTCAAGTATCTGATACACCAAAATGCAAGCTAGGGTCTTTTATCTCTACTGAAACAGGATTTTAAGGTTTAATAATGGCTAATAGTCAGAGACCGATACCAAAACTGTTTGTCAAGATGTCTTCCTTTGAGTGATGGAAACTTCCTCTTTTTCTAATCAATCCTCACAGAAATTGTTTTAATCAATTCTATTACTTGCATACAAAATTTGCAGAATTCCTTACAATAACCAAAACTTAAAAATCACTATAGCATGTACTACTGTAAGTTATAACCTTGAACCAATAAATCTTTACATTGTATATGCCTTAAAATTGTGTGTTGCAGTGTGATAATGCATCCATGACTTGAAGAAAGTTCAACTAATCATTTTTTATTTATTTATTGAAAGTCTTATAAAAGCTGTGATGTCTGTATACAACTATAACTTGAAGATTTACTTAGCAACAACTACCATATACTTTTTTGCAAAATGAGTACTTAGAAATGCAAGTAGTTTCTTACTTTTCAAAAATACCAATGGACATATTATTCTTTTTCATTTCCAAGTTTTAAAACAATGAAGTAATACTAATATTTGAGAGAATTTTGTTTTTGACTCTTAATTTTAAGTTGTATTGAAATTCAAAAATCAAATTGAACCAATTTTTTTTCATAAATGATTTTTCCATTGAGGTTCACAATATATCACACCTTTTTTTCATAAAGATTTTTCCATTCAGGTTCAAAATATATAACACAAAGACAAAAGTCAAGCACTTCACTTTTCGTTCTTTGATTTAAAACCATTTTGTAATACAGTGTAGTATCTGTTCTCATCAACTTGACTTAATGTAGCAGTTTAAATCACTAATTTCTGTCCTTTTAAACATTTAACCTTGTGATAGTAAAATGTGAGCAAAGCTCATAACACCTGTCACCTGCATAACATATTGGGTGACCACAATCCACTTTCAATAATATTTTATTAAGTAACCTTGACCTTGATTTTGATAACATCTCATTGTTTAATGTATGACAATGAATCATTATGTTTTACAAAAATCAATCAAGATAAAGGTAATAGGTATACTTCAATGACAAGAAGTGTGAAGGGGACAAAGCGATATTCTATTTTTAGTAAGTGACCTTGACATTTGACCAATAATTCCCATATTCAAACTACTGGTATTTCTTACTGTATTATGGGAAACGAACCAACACATATTGCACATATTGCAGTGTGTGTAAGGACAGGGAAATATACCCAAAAGAATATTTCCACCATTTAACATTATATCTGGAAGGATAAAAAAAAAAATCAAGCAATCTGGAAAATGCACACCAGACATTTAATCCAAGTTTTACTTTATAATACTTCATGGAAAGCTTTGCAAAACAAAAAAGGCAAAAATGGTCCAATTCAACTTTAACAAATATGATTTGCCTTCTTTCTACTTACATTGTACATTGTAGTTTCCAGTCTGTAATATATATCACATTTACCAATGACTTATAATGAAGTCTCTACAACCTGGAACTCTCTACAAACTGACGACATCTTATGGCCCTAGTGGTGTCAGAAAGAAATCCATCCTTGTTACAAAAAATAGTGGATTTTTTTTTTTTTTTTTTAATAAAGTCTGTTTGGAGCTTGAAAGCGACTGAAAGAACACCTATCTGTATTTTTGTTGATGACCGGAATCTTCTTTTCGTGAAAATGTAAAAAGTTGCAATCTTGAAAAATTCTTGGTAGCTTAAAAAGTTTTAGAGCAACTGAAGTACAAGTATTTAAGCTTCCTCTTAGGATCATGTCAGACCACACATCTTCTTTGGCTGGTCTTGGCAATACAATGGTTGGAGTCTTCGGGTAAAGTCTTTTCAACAGTAGTCCTAGCCTTCATTGGCTAGAATGATGGGAGCCCTCCAGTTTACAATCTAGATTGATTTTAGTTCTCGTCGGCTAAGATCAGTCAGAATCTTCCCTATCCAGTCATAGCACTACTCAGTGGTTTCTGTCCTTTCTAGCTAGTTGATACACAGGTCCTTTCCTGCCAGCCTCTACACCAGAATGTTTATACAGTGGTGCTTCCTGGCCTGTGGCTTGCAAACAATGGCAACTATGATCAGACATTTCAGTCTTTTTGCAACTCATGTTCCAAGTTCAGTTCTCAATAGGAAGCTGATCATTATGAATTTACCCACAGAGAATCCAAATGTCATTATCTTCAATGATTTATCTCCAGACACAAGGTTGTTAAGAAGAGACATATTTTCACAATTATGAAATAACATTTGCAGTGTCAACTGCAGTTCCAAAAGCAGTATCTGTCCAGTCTTCATACATGTTGTAAGACACAAGATATAGTAACATCACACTTCCCTGTCTCTCTAGTTCCTTTACATTTATATAACACTTTCCAAGTCTCTCCTGTTCTTTTACTGCTAATCATGTCTTCAAATAGCATCCAATGCAAATACCACACATTTTTCTTGCAAGGTTTCGAAACTCAACAGATATCTTCAACTCTGTTCTCTCCTCAGGTGCATACTTAGCCTGCTAATGATGCTGAGCTTTTTAACAGCAGATGAGAACAGGACTTCACAGACAGCCTTACTCTTTATGTGCAAGCTATTATCAAATGCCTCTTCTTTTACAATAGAACACATAGGAGCTGTCCAAATCGCCTGTTCTATGGACTATGACCTGTGAAACCCTTTAACATGTTATATACTACCTTACTAAAAGGCATCTTTTATATATACTGTAGTATTATCTTGTTTTCTAAAACTTGATCCTGGTTAAATAGTTTACATACTTACATTTTACACCAATGTCATTGTGATATTGTCATACTGAAATAAACAATATTGACTTGGCTTTTCCTTCGTAGTCATCGCTTGGATACAGAGCTTGTCAACAAAGCCATGCAATCTGACCAAGCTGTTTTAGAATTACAGTGAACAAAGAGACTTTTGATGAAACACTTTAATTTGTGTCTGATCCGAGTTCACTGCTCAGTACATGCAGTCTTTCTCAAAATTGCCAATATTTATCACTGAATCAAAATTGACCTTTGACCTTTCAACCTGCACTTTTAACTAATTCAAAATACTTAATTACGTATCAGCTGAATTTCTAGTCCTTCAGCGAAGCATAATGTAAAAATAACAAGTCTTTAACAATTCTTTGACCTATATATTAACATACTTCAGTAGATACAGCGACCTTTAACCTTTTGACCTTGTGAATGTGATTCTGTCTCATCTTCGCATTGGATATAGTAAGCAAGTGTATAAACAAAGGAACTCATTATGACCTATCAATAATATGTAAACCATGTACAGTTCAGTCCTAGTTCAATGGTAAAAGATAAGACAAAGAAGTGAGATAAATCAGATTTTATTCATTGTATTTCCTTCAATATCACAATGTTTTCACTGAAAAATAAAACTGATTATTAGCCCTGTAAAAAGAACAACATTTTAGCAAATTACAAACAATATACTTACAGTTTAGTACTTGGTTTCATTTCACTTCATTGAAGGACAGAGAAGAAGCAGAAAAGTTCAAAAACTTGAGAATCATAAAGTTCTGTGAACAGAACATTTTCATTGACAAAATCTCTTCAAAAGAAAAACTGTGTGTGCAGAAGAATAATTTAAAATCACAAAGTAAGAATTCCATGACAGGAACGTTTTCAGTTTTTTTTCAGAAAAATGTAAAAATCCACAAGACAAAATATTGCCACATTTTCTGATACTTTTTTCTGTTTCTTCATTTTAAGTTGTATCCAAGGGAAAGTGAGAAGGGGTGATAGAGGAAACAAAATTCAATGAGTTGGTAAAAAGGACAAAGGAAAGGACAGAAAGAACTGAACAGAAAGTACAAAATTGATAAGAAGATCACTGGATGTAGAAGACTAAATAACCGAACATTAATGTTCATTTAAAAACCAACCCATGCCAAAGTAAAATACATTCATGTATCTAAATACACAGAAGTACAAAAACATTAAAAGAATTTTCAAATCAATATGCAGCTTAAGAAAGTACACCTTAATGTTACATTAAATTTCATCAAGTGTCAAGAGGTCAGTCATTAAGATGACAGAAATGGGTGATTACTTTAACAAATAATCCCTGAAAGGCAATTTCCTTAAGAAAGCACAACTACATGATTGTCACGCTGATGTAGTCTACAAAGTTTCGGGTGGTCTTCAGGTTCTCGTCTTCTCGTTCACGCCCAATGCAGTGAGGGGCGGTCTTTAGATGGTTTATAAGTTCTCGTCTTCTCGTTCACGCCCAATGCAGTGAGGGGCAGTCTTCAGTTGGTTTACAGGTTCAACTTCTCATCTTTTCTTTTACGGCCAATGCAGTGAGGGCAGTCTTCAGTTGGTTTACAGGTTCAACTTCTCATCTTTTCTTTTACGGCCAATGCAGTGAGGGCAGTCTTCAGTTGGTTTACAGGTTCAACTTCTCATCTTTTCTTTTACGGCCAATGCAGTGAGGGCAGTCTTCAGTTGGTTTACAGGTTCAACTTCTCATCTTTTCTTTTATGGCCAATGCAGTAAGGGTCGGTGTTTATGTCCACCTCTGTTTAAGTGTACCAGTCTAGGGGTGTGACAGGACAGCTCCCTGGAACAGAAACTCTTAAGGTGGTCCTCTTCAGGTCCTCTTAACGAACAACGCTTTTGTTTTAAATAGGTCAACTGGAAGCTTAGACAGGGGATCTTAGGACAAATAAATTGATGACAGGCAGACAATGCCATACAATAAAATGTTTCTTAAAACTTTTATGGTATGTAAAAAAGGCTGGCTTGAAATGACAGAGAAAAGGATTTACACGATGCAGTGAAAAGAGGAATGGATTATACAGAAAAATATGATTTTTTCTGCAGTGTTTCATTACATCTTCAAGAAAGCTGGTTATATGAGGACAGATATATACAAAAATAGGTATAAGAAGTGCAAATTGAACTGAGAAATGATAAGGAGAGAGAAAACAATGAAGCGAAATGAATCCTTTCAGTTTGTTCCTATTGATAAACATTTATGTTGAAGCCAGTCACTTTTGTCAAGGAAAATATCAAAAATGACACAAGTTATTGTCAAATCTGGTTCTTTTTTAAGCGGAAAAGCATTTTATTAATTTAAACTGTATCTCTACAGACATAACTTCAGCTCTGTCCACGGTTGAGACTCAATTCATAGTTTTTTTTAAATTTTGAATTCCTTTACTTATTGTTTTATATCAACAATTTCTAGTTTCTCTTTCTCAATGGGTACAAAATAAAATCACAACATACCCACTTACTATTCACTACCAGGTATATTACATTTACAAAGAATTTAATGCAATGTTGAATTCTGATTTGGAATTATTGTGAAAACATTCAAGAAAGATGATCCATTTTAAAGTGTTTTTTTCTCAATGAATCTCAAATAGTGTGACTGACATCAACATAAAATATTCATATGTTATCCCCAACCAAAATCATCATTAACAGTTTCCCTTTTCCATCATAGATAACAAATGAAATATATAACCAGTTTTTACTCACCTTTTGTCCTTACAAAACAGTTTCAAGAATCAATTTCTTCTCTTTCTCCTCTTGGCTTAAGATGTTTTGTTGCCATGGAAACCATATCTGACAGTCAGATGATCAGTTGTCATGAAAACAAAGGTCTTGCACATTTCACAAAAGTCTTTGACCTTTGAACTGCAGCCAAGAACAGTTTTTACACTGTCTCCAGTGCTACCACAAAATGGCAGTGAGTCAATCTGTCCAAATGCTGACACAATGCATTCAAATATGGACCTGAAATAGGGTCTTTCTTATTTTAATTAATAAAATAAAACTTTTCATCTGAAATCTTATGTCATCCTCACTTCTTAGTGCATAAGAGTTCTATGATAACACAGAACAAGCAGGCAAGCTAAACTAAGTAAGGCTTTAATAAATTCTTATATTACACATGAATTTTCAACGATATAGTTTTAGAAGTTTGGTGTTGGGGGTGGGTAACAGGTCCATACTTGGTGGCACTAATGAGGATGTAGATGACAGTAGAGAAAACAAGATGGCCGTACCTGTCCCAGTGACACGTCCATCCAGGGGGTGCTGCACTCTGCTCATACTGCTGTAGTTGCCAGTTTGCCTCCTCAAGTTTGGCTACAAAGAATTCTGTGTTCAATCCACCAGCCTGCCAGTCTTGATGTCTTGTCTGAAAATATAAATATTTCGTTAACTCTTTTCGTTTCACTAATAATCATGGACTATCCCATGATGAACTGTGTTGAAATTATTATTCCCTTATTTCAGTTCGAACTTGCCCCAAAACCACGGTCTTTCTAACACTGACTACACCTGTATACTAAATGCTAGAATATCACCTCACCCCTGTGTTATTTTCTGGAAACATTCATTCTTAATAAAAGATAAGGGGAGGTAGGGTGGTAAATCAGTGTGGTGAGTACAAACCTCATTCATAAAATAATGATTTTAAAAGAAATTTTTAATTTCATTTCATTTGCTTTGTACTTGCTACACATGTACAATTACAATAACACTGCTAGTATGCTGGACAGTCTATATGTTACACCTGACTAGACAAGGTGTTGACCGACCTGATTCTGTATCTGTAGCCTTACCTCCAGCTCTATCAGAAGTATCTGTAGTTTGGAAAGGCCTTTCTTTGTCACTTCCAGAAACTCAAGTTTACTGAGAGCCAAATCTGCCAACTCTGATGCCTGCATCTGTACACGATAAAAACTTTCTTTTCACAAAGTTTGTAAGAAGAATTCTTAATTCTTAAATATATATTAATTGTATATTTCAATTTATTCATTTTGAATTATATGCATTTTATTTGACAAGAATCAACGATCATTATCATACAAGTTCTCTTCACACATTCTAAAACTCATGAGGATTGTGTTCATCTATTACATCTGCAAATGAGATAACTTATTGAGAATTTAGTCCTAGGAATTCAAAGATGCTCCAGCACCAACTGATTTTAACAACACGCTGTAGCATACCTGGGCTTTACTAATTATTTATCAAATGCTTGAAGGTGACAGAGTGTAGTCACCGAAACCCAACAAGATGCCCATAGGCCTTATCGGTCATCCGAGTTCTGATAGATATACGGCCAAGAATTACATGTAATTATGTGTATGTATACGATTTCATTGCTACCATGCTAGTCAATACATGATATTTATTATTGTAATTACCTGAGAATATTTTAAAGATCTTACTGATATAAAATTTGAGTTTTACCTTGATACTACTATATCATATGATCGACCTGGAGATTGGCTTGGTTCTGACTGCCTATAAGTTTGTAGTGTGACCAGTTTGACTTTAGAACTACAGTATCATATGATCGACCTTGAGATTTGCTTGTTTCTGACTGCCTATAAGTTTGTAGTGTGACCAGTTTGACTTTAGAACTACAGTATCATATGATCGACCTTGAGATTGGCTTCGTTCTGACTGCCTTTGTGGTATGACCAGTTTGACTTTAGAACTACAGTATCATATGATCGACCTTGAGATTTGCTTGTTTCTGACTGCCTATAGTTTGTAGTGTGACCAGTTTGACTTCAGAACTAGTATCATATGACCGACCTTGAGATTGGCTTGGTTCTGACTGCCTTTGTAGTGTGACCAGTTTGACTTCAGAACTACAGTATCATATGACCGACCTTGAGATTTACCTAACTGGACCCTCCTTTAGTCGATCTTCAGACTTAACCATAGACTAAAGTGTTGTAAACCTACCTTGAGATTAGCTAACTGGACCTCCTTTAGGCGATCTTCAGACTTAACCATAGACTTAAGTGTTGTAAACCTACCTTGAGATTAGCTAACTGGACCTCCTTTAGTCGATCTTCAGACTTAACCATAGACTAAAGTGTTGTAAACCTACCTTGAGATTAGCTAACTGGACCTCCTTTAGGCGATCTTCAGACTTAACCATAGACTAAAGTGTTGTAAACCTACCTTGAGATTAGCTAACTGGACCTCCTTTAGGCGATCTTCAGACTTAACCATAGACTTAAGTGTTGTAAACCTACCTTGAGATTAGCTAACTGGACCTCCTTTAGTCGATCTTCAGACTTAACCATAGACTAAAGTGTTGTAAACCTACCTTGAGATTAGCTAACTGGACCTCCTTTAGGCGATCTTAAGACTTAACCATAGACTAAAGTGTTGTAAACCTACCTTGAGATTAGCTAACTGGACCTCCTTTAGGCGATCTTCAGACTTAACCATAGCTTTCTCCAGGAACTTCTCTGTTTCTGGGGGAAGCTCCTCTACAACAGGCACTTTCTGTACACTTTCATCCTCTACATTCACAACTTCTTTTTCTTTTATTTCCTCTACAATTACTTCAACCTCTTTCTTCTCCTTCTTTTCTTCTTTTTTACTCTCTTTCTTCTCCTTCTTCCCATCTTTGTCTTTCTTTTTCTCATCACGGTCTCTATGCTTATCTTTCTTTTTCTCATCTTTGTCCTTATCCCTGTCTCTGTCTTTTCTTTTATCTCCCTTTTCATCTCGATCTCTCGAATGTCTGTCATCTTTTTTCTTTTTCTTGTCTTTTCTGTCTTCATGTTTCCTCTTAGAGTCTCTATCATGATCTCTCTCACTCGATGATCTATGTGATCCTGCATGCAGTAGTGATAATGTTAACATCATTTTAATTTTACATTTCAGAGAGCACAAAAAAAAGATAGTATTTCATTATGATATAATTAAAAAATTTACATTTCAGAGAGTACAATGAAACTGTAGTTTAAACATTATTTCATATATATGATATTTTGCATGGAGTACGGAAAAATGATACTATTTCATTATGATAATGTCGTACATTAAAAATTTTACATTAAGATATAAACTTTCACATACAACACAATCAAATGTAATAGTCTAAACAGTAGATAGTATAATAAAACATTAATTTTTATTATTAAGCTACAGCAAAAAATAATCAAGTGTTATCGATAAATAGACAATTAAATACACACCATGTTCATGGTCCCTCTTTCTGAAGTCAGAGCCCTTTGGTCTCTTGCTATCCCACACTGTCTGTGGGAGGTCGTCCTCACTTGGCCGTTTTCCTTGGTGGTCCAACACGCCGCTCAAGTTCTCGTGCCATCATCTCCTCAATGGCAGCTTTGCGTCTAGCAGCATTACGCGCCTCCATCTCTTGTCGTTTCTGGACCTGCATAGATTGGAGGAGCATGTGTTTGTAATGAATTATCTGATAGAAAAGATTTTAGTGTGGAAAACACTATAACCGTTGCCAGAGTGGCGGACTAAAACCTGCCACTTCCCAACCTACCCAGATTCCCCCTCCACTCAACACACTGTTGATTAAGGGACAAAATTAACCAGATTCTGTCTATACATAGGTAAAGGAGCATAATGTCACAAAAAAATAAGCAGATCAAAACAGTTAATACAGGTGCACAGCTTAAATGTTTGTATGCTGACACATAGTTCCATTTCGTTTATTTTGTTCAAAATCATATTATCAGCCAGGGTTATTTAGGGACATGCCAGGTTTTGAAGGTGGAGGGAAACTGGAGAACCCGGAGAAAAACCACCGGCCTACGATCAGTATCAGACAAATTTCATCCCTTCACCACTCCAAAATCAGAATTTACAGATGAAAGAGTGATGTTTAACCCCGACTAAATGATGACCCTTTGATGGTGTGATAGAAGGACAGCACCAATCTAGTAATAGTGAGATACTAGGAAGTCTTTCTACAGTAGTACATACTTTGTGGCGCACGACTTACCTGTTCCTTCATTTCCTCAACCAGGCTCCTTTGCTTCGGTCCTTTGATCTCCTTCTTTTTCTCTACGACACTAGCTTTGGGCTCCTCTTTAGGCGTCTTCTTGCTTTCGGGCTGATGCAGAAAACATCAAAACATTTGATATAATATTTATTGATAACAAACAAAATATTTGGCAATATTTTACATTAATAAACTTCTTTATTATTGTTTTGGATATTGTTCAAAAACTTTGGTACCTCCAAGCATTCAATTTCTCTATATATCTCCCTAGTAAAACAAAACCTCAAGACAATGAAGTTACCATGCTGATATCCCTACTTTGTATCTTTGTTGCACCTACAGGACATAATACGTGCAAATTATTCCCATTGCTTCATTTAGAAGATTTTTTTTTACCTAATGCAAATTTTAGTCAATCTTATGACTAACCTTTTTAGTTTCTTTATTGTCAAATGCCATGTCAAGGGCTGCATCAATATCGTCCAGATCCATGTCTACCTCGGCACTGTCAGAGTCCTCCTTGCTCTTTTTGGTTGGCTTTTTAGCATCATCACTATCATATGCACTACTACTACTCTCGTCATCACTATTGTCAAAGTAAGTAGCATCAACCAATGATGCTTTAGAGGACTTAGTGCTGTCTGGCTTGGGAGAATGCTGATGGTCTACATTTTTTAGAATACCACTACTTTTCTTCTGGTTCAGGAAACTAGAGGTTGATGATACACCAGAGTTATCACCCCCTTCCAGAGAGGAAACACTACCAGAGGGCAGCTCAGGACCAAACAGGCCAGTTTTTCCAGAATTCACACTGTCAGGACTGATATAAAACATCAATTATTGATTGTTCAATCAAAATACTGCCCAATAAACTTAAATACACACCCTACAATGTTTCAAAGAGATCAGCTCAAGAACAAAGTCAGAAAAGATACTTTTTCAAAATTTGTTGAATCAAAATTGGTCAGGAAAACTGCTTTTTCCCATATTTATATAGCATTATAACAAGTTCTGAAGAGTTTAGAATGGTCAAAACCGGAAAGGAAAGATTGCTAAGACAAAAGATTAAATTACTGTAAAACCCATCACGATTGCAACTCATTGTATTTAGATGTTATATTCATAAACAAAATAACATTGGTGTAAATTTACAAATTTGTTTAAACAAATGTCCTCTCCAACATAATAGACATATATGCATGTGGTGTAAGTATGGTGTATGAAATTATTAGGGATATATTACAATAGGGTTAAGTGGTTTACGAGGATTTCCTCCAGTAATTACACTATCAATTTACTCACTTGTCCTGTTTGGGCTTGGTTGGTTTGACCCGCCCTTCCTTGGTGAGTCGGTCAACTTTCTCCTCATACTCCTTGCGTAGTAACAGGTACTGGGTGAATTCAGCTGGGATCTCCCAGGTCACTTCGTTAGTGATTGTATTCCAGTAATAGAAACACTGGGTGTGTTCATCCAGCGTCTGCTGCCAGACTGACACAGGCTCTACGGAGGAAATGCCACATTTTTTTTCAAACAAAATCATTTCTTGAATTTTTTGCTTTCAATCAAAAACATATCCTAATTTTCTCTAATTTCTCAAAATACAAGTGGATAGAAACATTCTTTCTTTACTTTCTCAATTTAAAATCAATAGATTTTACTTTCTCAATTTAAAATCAATAGATTTATAGTTTTCTCCAATTTCTTAATTTTTAGTCAAACATAAAGTATTTTTCAATTCTGTTTCTGAAGTATCTAACTCTCAATTATTTAGTTTTGTATTGAAGGTGCTAATGTCTTGTATGTACATGTATGAGCATGTAATTATAAATGCATACCAAAAGAAATAGTTACAGTATTTGTAATACAATTATGTATTGAAGCATGTTATGTATTGTATGAATTGTCCTAACAGTTGAGAACACCATTGACATTGGGTAGTTTTATTTGGCTTAATCCCTTGGCTTATGTCTTTTGTACAATCTTTTTCACACCTAGTGCTAGTTTCCTTTTATAATTACCTTCTGGCCATTGTTCTTCCCTCGATTCCTTAGCAACTGCTTCAGTGTTTTCCTTCTGTGTCATAAACTCAGATGCCCCCTTAACAAACATACTCTTGTACTTGGACCTAGATTCCATATCTTTTGCTGCCTCTTCCTTTTTATTGAAAGACTTTGTGTGTGGATTCTCATTCCTGAAGTTCCGTATAGACGTCTCTTCCTGATCATTGCTGCACTGCTGCGGATTAGTATTCAGCTTAAAGCTTGGTGGAGGAATTTCTACTTTAAAGCTTGGGCGAGCCTCTTCTTCCTCCTCATCTTCCTCTTCATCATCTGGGACAGGCAAGGCATCAATTTCCTGAGGAAAAAAAACAGTTTAATGTTAAACACATCCATGATCGGCTTTACACTCTTCACTTTGTTAAACTTATTTTTGGTTCTAAAAATGATTACTTTGTCTAATTTCTTAATTTTCAGTTAACAGAAATAGTTTCCTTTAAATTCTCAGTTCAATTGAATTGACTAGAATGAATTTCATTTAATCATTAATGGATGGCTTTAACTCTTCCACATAATCACACCATGTGACACCTCCGGTCCTATCCATTATAACATTTGAAACAATCCTCACAAGTTTTTGATAGTCATTGATTTATTCCTCTGATTTAAGACTCTGTTTTTGTTTATGCTCCCTCTCATGGGTACATGGGTCTCTTTGGCCCATGCCTAAATAATTCTAGACTTACAGCCAAAAAGTCTGCCACTTTGTCATCAATGTCTGTTTTACCACCGTTGACCTGGCCTGGTGGTATGGAGGTCGCAATTCCATCCTTCCCAGGACCTAGAATGGTGTGTATTGATATCCAAAATACATTAAGAGTAAAGCATAATTGGTCAAGTGCATAATAAACTTAACGCTAAAAACATTAATATAAATTCATTGCAGGATTTGGATTACATAACTAGCCTTTTTTTTTAAAAAATGTCCACTGTGATATTGATGGATGTTATAATTAAGTATAACTTGATTTATTTTTTGGTATAGTGAGAGTCCACGGTGGCATTACTTACCTTCATCAAGCTCCTCATCAGTTACCTGTTCCTCATCATCATATCCGCCATCTACAAAAGCACCTAAAGAAAAAAAATTATAGTTGTTAATTTCCAAATTTTAGTGTTTATCAACAAAGAAAGAAGACAAAGGACAAGAAAAGTAAAATAACAAGATTATTCTGCTACTATTTTATCATTGAAACACTTGGTAAAGCTTGTTAAAGAATAAAAGAATTTGTTGGTATTTCTACTGAAAGGTCACTTGTGTATGGATTTATTGTTGAATGAAATATGGTAATCTTAGAATATCACAACTAGCAGATTTTACACATAAAACTGTTACCTCTTGAATCATCATCTTCTTCATTTTGTCGTCCATAGCCATAGCGTGCTGTGAAGACAGTTAAATGTGTTAATTTAAAATAAATATGTTGAAGTTGTTTAATGTTAAGAAATTAATAACAAGTGCTAATTGTAATGTGGACCATCACAGATGTGCCCCAAACACCCCCAGTCATACTATTGTGCTCGGTATCCCTCATAACCTATCTATACCAATTTTCACTTTAATTTGACAATTTCTTAATTTCGACCAACGGCCTTAAAGGCCTCCATTTCGTTACCGTGGCAACAAAACTTTCCGAAAATGTGACCACATTATTCAGCATCCCTAAAAACCCCTATGTACCAATTTTTACAGCTATTGGAGAAAATCCGACAGAAATCACCTCTGGTGGCCATCTTTGATTTCTGATTGCCAAAAAAAAAAAAAATATGCGTGCACCCCCTGACCCTAATTAGTGTGTCTGTGAAGTTTCATGAAGATCCTCACAGCAGTAGTTTCTTACAAAAAAAATGTCCGGACATCAATTAGAATTTTACATTTATAAAATTGATCAGTATATGCATATTGATTATATATATAAGCTAGCATAGTGAAATCAGTCCTGTAGACAATATCTACCTAGAAAACTGTCCTTGTTGTCACCCAGTTGTAGTACTGTCCTCCTCTTCCCTCTCTGTTTTCCCATACCTGGAATAGTTAATACATGTACTTACATGTAATTAATAAATTCAATGTCAAAGCAACAGTGATCAGAAAGCCAATATTTTAATCTTAATTAACAAAAACATCTTATCATTATTTTGATATTACTGAGGCCATTATGGGGTAAACTAAAATGACCATGTGATATAGAAGGAATGTTACATGCATCAAATATGAAATTACTCAGAATCACCAGTAGGACAGTGTTAAATACAGCTGTGAGGGGAATATAATACACACAGAATATAACACAGCTATGGGACCAAACAAGCGATTTTGGGTAAATAAACATTCCATTATCCATTTATGTATAAGGTAGTTGTTCTGTCATGCCAAATCTATTTTGTCTACACCAAAATCTTAGCAACATCAAACAGTTGGAGAATTTCATGTTTTCATATACTGTAGAGCAAGGGTACGTAATTTCGCACACCTGACAATTTTTTTAGTTAATCCTCAAAGTGGTTGAGGACTGTGTTTTGTTTATATGGTGAATAATGTCAGACTTTCATGGAACTTTTGCTATTTCAAATATATCTTTTCTGATTAAGTTTGTTCTGAAAACAAAGTCTGACTGATACGATTCTCTTCCGATAAATATATATACAGGAAAATTAATTATTTTATCTAAAATAATCCTAGTTAAGGAAAATATCCTTTGATCAGATGTGCCAAGTATAACTGCAAAATTAAAGAAGTTAGACAGGTGGGAGAAATTACGTTCCCGATCAATTCAAATCCAGAAATAAACACAAGTTAATGTCAATTCCCATGCACAGTGATATGCGTACGTAGTAATATAACAGGTTATACAATTGTATGTTATGAAGAATTTGTACATCTAACAATGCGAGATATTCTTTCTCAATCTGAAATTTCGAAATGCATTGAAAAAAACACCGAAAATGTAAGAAATTACGTACCCCACTAGTACTCTACCCTATGTTTACACATTCGGACTATGTCACGATCTGTCAGAAACTCTGGCTAAGCAAAGCATTGATGTTTGGTCACAAATTTAAAAGAGTTTTCTTGCAATATCAGCATACTGTAACTATTATTAAATGAATTACAGCTCTGTAAATCATATTGTGCTCGTTGGTTTTAAGAAGCGCCTATACATATTTGGTCATATAATGTGCGAATCTCATGGCCATGTTTAATTTTCCAGACGCACGCCAGCACCGCTGTGGTGTTCCAAGTGTGTACGTATATATACCCATATTGAAAAGCCTGGGCAAGCAATATGCTATAATATTTTTTTTTATAGTGAACAAAACTATAACCCGAGACCCCGTATACAGCTAATGGTCGAAAATAGTCAATACAACAGCTTCGCCGTGGTGTTATAGGGGCCTATAACAATATAGACACGATCTCGGTTATCGATCAGCCATGCAGACAGACCATGTTACTGATGTTAGGTCTTATTTCATTACAACCGTCACGTTGTCCTGATGTATGTAAAAATCATACTAACTTTTTATAATCTATATACTGTTTTGAAGCAGTGATTTCCATCCAAGTTCTCACATTTTCGCCGTATTAGTTCGTGTAAAATGTCAAAGCGAACTCCACCTGACCCATTTCTCTTCGAGACTGACCGAATTTTCCTAATGTAACCGATGCTGTGATTGGTCGGAAATAAATTACAGATTGTACTCAGTCTGTTCATCGACTAAACGAACCATTTTATAAATTTCGTCAAGTGCACGATGTTAATATTAGAATACAGTCATATTTGACTTCGATCTGTGTCTTATTCAATCTTTGTTCTCTTTCGGAATAGAAAGGAAAGAAATCACAAAATAGATAAATAAGATAGCTACAGTATATCCGCACCGCAAAAAATATATATGTATTAAAATAAAATAATATTATGATAAATGGTCAACTTTATTTTATCCATTAACTCAGAAATTAGTTCCTAATTGCTATATTTAATTGATACCACTTAAACTATAAGATGATATCAATAATTCAATTTGTTATAGGCCTAGTGATAACACCAGAGACATATACATATATAGATCTATATGTCTCTGATAACACCAACTCATTATAGGGATATCACCTATTCAGTTTCAGAAGACGCTTACACTGCCGGACAATCTTGCCATAGTTTCAATGGTCTCCCTGCAAATCGCTTTATTCATTTTGAATTAGAATTACGATTTGACTTTTATGTGCTTATATTTTCTATTTTCTATTTTGTTATGAAATGAACAGGCGATCGGAGTGAATGTGACATTATCACAATGAATAGGTGACATCACCACGATGAATAGGAAACATCGCCACAATGAATATGTGATATCACCACGATGAATAGATGACCTCACCACGATACATAGGTGATATCACCACGATGAATAGGCGATTAAAATGAATAAATGACATCACCCTGGTGAATAGGTGATCATAATGAACAGGTGACATCATCACGAAGAAACTAGGGATCAAAATGAACACGATGAATAGATGACATCATCACGATGTATAGGTGACATCACCAAAATGAATGGCGAACATCACCAAAATGAATAGGCGATATCACCACGATGAATAGATGACATTATCACGATGAACAGGTGACATCACCACGATGAATAGGCAATCAAAATGAATAGGTGACATTATCACGATGAATAGATGACATCATCACGATGTATAGGTGACATTATCACGATGAGTAGGTGATCCAAAGGAATTGGTGGTAACACCATATAAACACTACAATGAATTGGTGTGACACTTTTATAAAGTAATATCACTAATAATGAAATGGTAATTTCTCAATCATCAGATGAATTAGTCATTTCACGAACTCATTATCATGACACGTTTAACAATTAATGAATTTATGTAAAACAGTGCTCCATAGGCCTACCTGAC
The DNA here is from genome assembly GCF_902652985.1 of Pecten maximus. NCBI lineage: Eukaryota > Metazoa > Mollusca > Bivalvia > Pectinida > Pectinidae > Pecten > Pecten maximus. Next base: position 39,384,090 of record NC_047024.1, read on the forward strand.
TAATACACACGATGATGTCAGAATGACTCGGTAGAAGTACGGCGCGCATCGTCCCATTTATGACAGTTATATTGTTGTGGTCGTTATTTAGACTTTTCCTATGTGTATTCTAGATTTGTCCTGATCAAATAATTGACGTTTACATTTGACTAAGGTAAACTTTTCTACCAAGAAAATGTTATTTTATGCACCAATAATAATAATAAAAAAAGCAAAACTGATTTTTTGAATATCATAATACACATGCTGGAATGGTGTGGCATACTTGAATGATTTTTTTTTCAAATTTACAGAGTTATTGCCCTTTCCCCCCTTGACATGGCATGTTTATTCCGATAAAGGTATAATAAAACGTATTGATACAGATATATTATTGACTCATAGAAATGCAATTTACAAAAAAAAAGAGAGAGAGAAAAAAAAAACAAAAAAACAAATAAGATTATTTTATCTCTTTTATTTTTCAAGTTTTTCACGTTGGAATATCACAGACAACCGATTTTTTAAGCATAAAAATATACTATACACCACAGGTGCCTGACTATGGGGCGCCGTTTTACTATTTATTCCCATTTGGTGATATCACCTATTCGAATAGGTGATATCACCAATTCATTTTTCAAATAAGTGATATCACCTATTCGAATAGGTGATATCACCAATTCATTTTTCAAATAAGTGATATCACCTATTCGAATAGGTGATATCACTTAATGAAACGAATAGGTGATATCACTTATTCGAATAGGTGATATCACTCATTCGAATAGGTGATATCACCAATTGGAATAGGTGATATCACTTAAAAATATTCTTAAGTGATATCACCTATTCGAATAGGTGATATCACCAATTGGAATAGGTGATATCACTTATAAAATTCTTAAGTGATATCACCTATTCGAATAGGTGATATCACTTATGAAATTTTATAAGTGATATCACCTATTCCAATTGGTGATATCACATATTCGAATGAGTGATATCACTATGGGGCGCCGTTTTACTATTTATTCCCATTTGGTGATATCACCTATTCGAATAGGTGATATCACCTATTCAATCAGTGACATCACCTATTCTAAGAGGTGATATCACCAATTCATTTTTCAAATAAGTGATATCACCTATTCGAATTGGTGATATCACCTATTCGTTTCATTAAGTGATATCACCTATTCGAATGAGTGATATCACCTATTCAAATGGGTGATATCACTTAATGAAACGAATAGGTGATATCACTTATTCGAATAGGTGATATAACTCATTCGAATAGGTGATATCACTTTAAAAAGTTCTTAAGTGATATCACCTATTCGAATAGGTGATATCACTCATTTGAATAGGTGATATCACCAAATGGGAATAAATAGTAAAACGGCGCCCCATACCTGACTCGTTTTACATATAAATGAGATAACTCTTATATTTTATTATTTAAAAAAAAAACGAGTCAGGCACCTGTGTATACACTAGGTTTCATGATCTTGTCATTTATTAAAATCATATTAGATATTTTCATGGTTATATCCACAGGCGTCTGCTTCTGGTTAGTCTTGATAAAAATAACTATAACTCTTACTATATCAACGTTGATATTGTAAGAGTAGGCTAATATTTTTTCTATAAATCAGTCAGAAGCAGACGCCTGTGACATAATTTAATCTATTTTTTTTTTATCTTGTAAAGATGTAATAATCTTATTTTTCATACGGCTTATTTATAAGAATTAAGATTTCTTGCGTTCATTGCTCAATGAATGTTGCAATATTAGCCGACATGCCAGTACGGACGCAGATGTAGTTCGTTCGCCTAGTGATCGTTGACCTACTCGTGTGTGTCACAAGGAGGAAGCAGTTGTTTTCTTGGTCCAGGAAAAGATGGAAATGTCAACAACATATCCACCAAATTAGCGTATTTCAACACGGTCGTCGTGCTTAACAACAAATATGAGCGTTGACGCGAGTATTTTAAAAACATTACAGACTGGAAATGAACAGGAAGTGTGCTTAGTGCTCGAGGCTTTTACGACAAAGGTGAGACAAAAACATCGTTCAGAATCGATCTAAATATTTATAATGAGGTCCATTTATATCTCTCATAATTACGCACGCGATTCATTTTCTGCCAATATTGCATACTTATTCATACATTCTCTGTTCATTCTCACAGCATATTGAACAGCCCATGTCACATGCATAATCTTGAACCCATATACCCTAGTCGAACAAGTAGAAAAAGCCAAATATAGAAAAATTAGAATCTACATTGGGTAAATATCATTTGATATTATAAGATACGTTTTATCATCTTTTCATCATTATTTTGTTTCAATCACGTGGAATTCTAGTGTCAATACAGGGCGAAAGTATGTGCAATTTTGCATTCATATGCTGGCCTAATATGTGATGATTATAATCATACAATTTTTGCATGTGATGTATCTAGATCTACACTACCTTCAAACTCTACTGAGATTGGGCCGCTGAGATTATATTGTTAATGTACAGTGGATATTTGATTTAGTAGCTATACCAGTATATAATAGACTAACCTGACAAGCAATCAAACAGGAATAAAGTGTAATCATTTTTTTCATTGTCAATTCTCATTTCACATTTCCTCTATTACAGTTATGAATTTGCAATGTTGTACTAATATCAATATTAATTAGAACCCATATTACATATATGCATGTAGCCATTGCAAATTTTGCATATTGTTAGAGACAGCTATCAAGTATAAGTTACAGAAAAAGATATTGAAAAATAAATTCCAGGATTCTTGGGGCATGTGAAAAGCATCACAAGATACTCATGATCACAAGTGTCATTTACATATATGGCGTATACTATACCCATCCAATCAAAGTGAACCCTTACATGATATTTAGCTAGGCTATATATATAGCTAGATGTTTATCTGTATTTTACACAAGAAAATTGAAAAATATGATTTAAAGAATCGCATGGCAGGTAAAATCCTCACAGCTCACAATCATTCCTCTGATCACAGGTCACGAGGATCATGATGATTAGCTGTTGGACTGCAATGTATTGCCTGTTTGACACTTTTCTACCCCCATTAAGATAATCTCTTTACAGTAGACTGGTAACATAAGTCTGAACTGATAACTCAGAGCGGATGGTCATGATGTAGACAGTCATGAAAATAAATGTTGTCTGAAAAGTTGATTTTCATTTTGTAATGTTCCAGAGGTATATAGCAATAAACATGTATAAATGACATATATGATGTCTGTTCAATCATTATTTCTATTTCTAGAAAGCTCATCTATGCTTGAATTTGGTTGATCCCAGATTTTCATGTGATATGTATACTTCTTTGTTTTCCGATTCCATTTCTCATTTCATATGTTAGGTAGCAGGATTCCTCCATTTATGATAACTATTGTGGTGTTCCTCCATTTGTAATAACTTTGTGGTGTATTTGCACTTTTCTACCTCATATAAGAAAATTTCTAGTAGACTAATATAAATCAGAGCAGCTGGTCATGATTTAGACAGTCAACATTCATTTTCTACCCCCATTTTCTTGATGCGATATATGTAACTTATTATAGGTATAAAACTTAACCTTTAATTAGCTATTATGGGGTATCGGTATCACAAATTCAATACTAACAATAGTCACAGAAGAAAAATTGTACAATTGATATATATATAATAGTGGTATTCCAATTAATCAAGTTCATTGATGCATGAGTATCATCAAGTAAGATATCTGCTATTGAGTATCATCAAAAATGCCCAACAGCGATATATAATGATAAATGAAAGATATTATTCACTGGTAGCACATGCGAGAAAAACTTGTCATGATCAATCACTTGATTGTGGTTGTCACTTATTTATATACAGTGTATAATAAAAGCATCTAGATGACTGGAATGTTGCAGTATAAGCACTTGGAAGGAATTATAGCGTTTAGATGAGCAAGATTTGCTTTGTTAATAACAATTATTATATTGACATACCAAAAAGCAAGGCCAGCTCATGATCAGAGGAACTACAAGTTCTGTACAATATATTAATCTTCCTGGTAAACAAAAAGTAGGGACACTTTGAATTTTTGTTGTGTTTTTTATTTTTCATTTTTGAATAAAATTTAACGAAGGTTCATGATGATCAATATCAAATGGGTTTGAGAATTTTTATTCTCAAATTATTCTATATAGAATTCAGGTGAAATAACAAGCAGACACAAAAATGATATTTGTACCACATAGTTTAATAAACTTGTAAAATTTTTGTGTCTGGTTGTAATTGTTAATTACTTAGTGAGGGAGTACACATTTATCATAATTTGTGTATGGAGATCACATTTTTGACTATCATTTGTTGAATTTCCATTGTAATTCATTCAATTTTGGTTAGAATTGTCAGTATGTGATGGTAGTTTGATGGTAGGCACATGATCACGCTGGCCCTGACTGACCCCCAGGGGTTGATGGTCGGGGCCAAAATTGTCAAATTGACTGAAATATTTCAGAACTCATGATCAGCTGACTGTATACTTTATCATAAACTACGTCAGGAATCTGTCATAAACTACGTCAGGAATCTGCATGCACGTGATCCTTTCATTATTTGTGATGGCATGCTCTCAAGTCTGTATATAGAACAAATTGATAAAATATATATAGTTTGGTGGTCGAGCCATTATCTTGTTAGTAAAGGCTCAGTATCATATGATTTGTCATAGACTTTGCAATGCCTCATGATCACCAAATATTTCATCCATCTATTTCATATCTATTATTTCTTGCCAAGTTGCAGGGACTTTCCTGCCTATATAAATGGTACCGAATATCGGCACCGTTCCCAATTAGAAAAAACAATAAAAATTCCCAATCCGGAAAAAAAAAATCCCAATCTTGCTGCCGATTTTCTCAAATCCGGATTTTATTACTTTCGTTTTGTTTGTTATAAATCACCGAAATCTGTATCGCTTGAGCGTTTGAATAAGAAAGGAACATAGTATTGTTATTTACAAGCGTTCAAATGATGTATCCGCTAGAAACAAAATGTCTCACAACGGGAAGTATTATGTGAGGAAGGTTCCGAAAAATAAGCCAAGTTCGACGCTTATATCAGCGTTTTTTTCAAAACGACAAAAACTTGATGTTAGTGTCGATGCACCAAGTAATGACGAGACAGAGTGCAAACCGAGTGACGTCGGTGATAATAACATTAACAAATTGTGTGATGAAATAAAATCCGTTACTGGCGATAGCGACGGCGCAAATATCTGCAAACAAAGTGAAACAGTTTCAGTGGAAGTAGCTGTACAGACTCCAGTCGCTATGGTTGCCTCCACGACTACCACGCCACTTCAAAAGAAAGTTCAACTCAGGGAGACACGGGCCGAGATTGATTTTAAGCCAGCTCACAGTAACATAGATCGGCGGCGATTTGACATGAACAGATATACTGTCAACTATCCTTGGCTTTACCACACCTCGGAAAAAGGATACCTTTGTAAGTTGTGTGAATTAACATATGGCAGTAACTGTTCAGATTCAAGCTCTATGAGTGTGATAAGTGTTACGTCTCCATTTATCTCCCCAGGCCTTGAGACATTGGGTACACATCCATCTCGATTATTAGATAAGCATGCAAACAGTACCCCACATCTGAAGGCATCCAAAATAAATGCAGAAGTGAAAGTGAAAATTGGTTTGAAACAAAAAATGTCTGTACTGGAACAGTTGTCAATGAAAAATGAGTCTGATCTTAAAGCTGAAAAAGAAAGGAATGCAAGTGTGTTGAAAAAACTGTTTCAATCAATATACTTTATCATCAGGAAGAAATGGGCCCAAACAAATTTTGAAGATTTTGTGAGATTTGTTGCAAGTTTAGGTGTAGAGGATATTGCCAGGCATATTGAAATCGCACCACCACAGGCTACTTACCTATCAGTTAAAACTGCCACAGAATTAATTGAATTAATAGGGGAGAACATTGAGCAAAGCCTACTGGACTCTCTACGCAAAGCCCCATTTTACAGTTTGCTAGCTGATGAGAGCACCGACGAGGCCAACAAAACACAATTATCTGTGTTTTGCCGCTGGTACCATGAAAGTCACTCCAATTTCACAGACCACTTCATGGGTTTGGTTGAAGTTCAAAAGACAGACAGTGCCACCCTGATGGATGTCCTCCACGGTTTTCTCATAGCAAAAGGGATACCCATTGAAAAATGTCGGTTTGTTGCCTTTGATGGCACCAACTCGATGAGTGGCATTCGTACTGGTAAGTATACTATTCAATAAAAAATGAACTTGTAAAAATAATAACATGAGAAAGAGAAATAAAAACAACAACATTAGATTAAGTCAAAGATGAGCACTTTTAAGATTACTGCCTATATCCTCAAACTGTCTCCATGATCAAGTTAATAATTTATTATTATTAGTTACAGTGGGATTCACTCTGTCACTATGACTGTGTTGAAATATTAATTGATTATTTAAATTATATTGTAAATATTGTTAAATAGTATACATGCTCATTTATCAATATTTTTCTACATATCTGAAACATTTCATTTCCAATTTTGTAGGTCTTCAAAGACGATTTAGGAACTATGCACCAAAGAGCCTGTACATCAACTGTCGCTGTCATCGCCTTGCCCTCTGCCTTAAACATTTGATGAAAACATTTCCTTTACTTGTTGAGGTAGATGAGGCTTTACTTGCGATATGGAAATTGTTCAAGTACTCCCCGCAAAGGTTTGCTGTGCTGCAAGATGTTCAAGTTGTATATGGCATGGACAAGTTGATGTTGATCAGGGCTGCTACAACTAGGTGGTTGTCACATGGCAAAGCATGTGTAAGGTTTATTGAGAGGTACGAGTCGGTGCTTGATGCTCTGGACCAAATATACCAACAAAAACGTGAACCAGAGGTATTTGGATTGAGATCTATTCTTGTACAGAAAAATGTTGTTGCCATGATCTGCGTGTTGAGTGATGTGTTGAAACCACTGAACCATCTCAGCCTCTACCTCCAGAAAACAGATGTTGTACTGTGCAATGTGGAAGAGAAAGTGAAAGCAACAGTAACTGACCTGGAAGTCATTAAAGAGACTTATCTTGAATTTCAAGAGAACAATCAGATTGGGGATCAGTTATATGTCAGTCGTCTTTCAGAGTTGCTTCTCATCATCAATGAAAGAACTGATCTGCAAAGGCGTCACAGAGGTCACCTTGAGAACCTTGACATCAAAGCATTTATTAAAGATGTTGCTGTTCCATTTATAGACAGTTTGATTGGAGAAATCAATGATGCTTTCTACATGCACCCTGTGTTTGATGCTTTTCGGAAGGCTCTGGATCCTAGTATGATCGAAGCCAATGCCAGTGCTGTTGATCTTCAAAACCATGGAAAGGTACTATAAATATCAAGTAGGCCTATATTCACTCCAGTTATGCTCTAGAATTAGAAAGAATTGAACTTGTTGATTTTTTAAATCTTTATTTATTGGAGACCAACACAGTCCTTGTTCAATTTAAATACAATAACTGATCCTTCAATGATAGTTTTTGATTCATTATTAATATAATCATTAACAATAAGTCAGACATTCACAGCTGTTTTGACAAGTATTAAAATGTTAATCATAATTAAACGCAGTTACCTCGACTCATCCTAGACATTTTCTGTTTATTGACTTAAGTTTTTTTTACCTTAGGAGGCATTGACTGTACTTTGTGGACACTATGGGGAACCTGGAGAGGACATTTTCCAAGGTCATGTGACAAGATGTGAGAGGGATCTTGATCCAGATGCAACTGAAGCTGAATACTGTGCCTTCAAGCATCAAATCAAAATCATGAAAAGGTCAGTACTAATCGAATAGGAAAGTTAAAAAAATAAAAAAGATTAATAATTAAGTATAATCAACATCATTTCATTACAATAACTCTTCATATGATAATAAATTTCCTGAACTACCAAAGACTTTACTGCTGAGTTTGATTAATAAAGACTATGAACCTGATCTTCACTAAAGGTTTATTAATCTGAAATAAAGTAGTTCTGTATTTGCTACATCACTTCAAAAATATTTTGTATAGGCTAATATAAAATTAATTTAATTAAATCATTTGTTCATTGACATGATCCATAATCATACATGTATTGCACATTGCAGAATTTTTGCAAAAATCATGAAATAATTTTTTTACAGAATGAAAGCCAGAAATCCACAGCCTTCCAATAGTAATGAGGGTGACCAGGTTAACAATCTGCTGTCAATGTTTTTAAAAGTCTCTGGGGATCCTGTACTCCAAGAATCTTTTCCAATGATGTGCAAGCTTCTGTACCTGGTGAACATTATTCCAGCATCAACGGCCTCAGTGGAGAGGAGCTTTAGCCAAATGGCTTTGCTAAAAACCCCAATGCGCAGCAGATTGAGTTGCAAGTCAATTAATGCAATAATGCGCATTAACATAGAGGGAGCCAGTACCCTGACGGAATATGAATTAGAACAACTTGTTCAAAACTTCAAACTTGCAAAAGATCGGCACTTGTCCCTGTAAAGTACATTGTACAAGTGTAATATCAGTGATTAAAACATCAAAACAGTATTAATTGGTGTTAAAGTTGTTTATTTTGTAATACAGAAAGTTTTACAAATTTTCCCAATTACCCCCTTTTACGACGTAATTTTCCCAATTTGATGATTTTTGGCGATTCCCAAAATACCCAGGAAAGTCCCTGAGTTGCTATGGTAACAATATATAAAACCTGATCATGAGTGACTGGCGGACAATTGGCTGTTGTAGTGTTTAAGTGATGTGGTCATCACAGAACGTGTACATTTTATGTTCATGTGTGTAGAATTACTATGTTTAATTACATGGCCTTTATAACAGGTTCTAATTCATATTAATGGGTGACTTATTGGACAAAACTGGAAAATAAAAAAAAATATCTGTTAGCTACTACAGTAATACTGGTACTTTTATTTAAAAATGTATATACGTGTATATATTCTAATCCATACCTTAAGGACAATTTCTTCAAATGACTTCTTCTTCCACTGATAGGAATTTAACCTAATTTGACAAGAAACATTGCTAGATGCATGTGGTGGGGATTCAAAATTGCACAAATGATAGGGCTGACCCCCTGGGAGTTGAGGGGCAGGGCCGAAAAGGCGAAGTATAGCAAAATCTTTAAAAAATCCTTCTGTAGGATTGTAAGGATTTGGTTCCTGTTTAGTCTGAATTAAGCATGCTTTGTTGAAGCAGAACCCAATTTGTATAAATGGTGAGATAGGATCCCCAGGGCTCTGAAGGATGGTGCCCATATGTATATTGCAAAGTCTTTTAAAAACCTTTTTTCTGTTTCAATGGCAGGATTCTGTCCAGCTAGGGTTTGAACCTGCACCCTTGGCCGATCGATATTGTAGAAATGGTGGGCCTAGGCCTGGGAACCTGATTGTTGTGGAACAATATACGGGAAATTTAGCTAATTCTTTTCATTAAAATCTTTCTTTGTAGAAATGAGAGGATTTTGTCTAAATTTAGGGTTTCCATTTATCTAAAATACAAGTGCCTTTTAGCAGTCATTTAGTCTGTCTGTCCATCCACAAATTACTTCCCGGCTGTTAATTCTTGAGTGTTTTACATGAAATTTGGTCAAAATGTTAAGTTTACAAAATAAAAAAAAGATACATTAATGAGGTCAAAAATTAATCAAACAAAGATTGTCATGATGATCAACTGACCAAAGATTATGGTCACTTGATCAAAGGTCAAGGTCATTTGATCATGAGTCCAAAGGGAAATGTTTTGCCATAATCACTGAAATATTCAGATGGAAAATACAGACCCTGTTGGCCTCTTGTATGAGTTTATCATATCCTTTAATCAACAGTACATAGTATGATTGAGAATGCATGATCAGAGAATTTGATTGACTTGTTCCATTTTTACAGGTCAGCCCCATGCCAGATTCTTCTGACCCTAATGCCAGTCTCTGTAAAAATATCTAAAATTCTGTTATTGGGATCAAACAGAACTCATGTTTTATGAAACTTGCACTTGTCTGGTAAATTAGATATGGCAAACAGGCTCACTCATGTAAGCTTCTCTATATGTGTAAGTACGTATACATAAATGGTTCACGCGTACGTATATCATTTGTTTTCATGTTTTGCAGAATGCACAGACCTTCAGTTTCCCTGAGTTGACTTTGGATGTAAAACAGGTAAATACGTGATTTATATGTAACATTTAAAACAAATGTCATTAGTTGATAAAAAAATTATTTGAGCGAGCTTGAGTATATTTATAATCATGATTTACATGAATTGTATGCTGTTCTAAAAGAAGATCAAAATGACCACTGGGTGGCTGTTTTGAATAAAATTTTGACAAGATGAAGTTTGTTAATTGCTATTAATATTATACTCAACTGTACAGCACGATGTTATACGTGTGTGTGTGTGTGTGTATAATATATTCATGTACATTGGCAAAGTAAGAGGGAGACAATATATAAGAGTTACTGGTAAGTCTTAGTTAGGGAGGCAGTATAAGAATTAAGTCTTAGTTAGGGAGGTGGTGTAGGAATTAAGTCTTAGTTAGGGAGGCAGTATAGGAGTTAAGTCTTAGTTACGGAGGTAGTATAGGAGTTAACTCTTAGTTAGGGAGGTAGTATAGGAGTTAACTCTTAGTTAGGGAGGCAGTATAGGAGTTAAGTCTTAGTTAGGGAGGCAGTATAGGAGTTAACTCTTAGTTAGGGAGGCAGTATAGGAGTTAAGTCTTAGTTAGGGAGGCAGTGTAGGAGTTAAGTCTTAGTTAGGGAGGCAGTGTAGGAGTTAACTCTTAGTTAGGGAGGTAGTATAGGAGTTAACTCTTAGTTAGGGAGGTAGTATAGGAGTTAACTCTTAGTTACGGAGGTAGTATAGGAGTTAACTCTTAGTTAGGAGGTAGGAGTATAGAGTTAACTCTTAGTTAGGGAGGTAGTATACGAGTTAAGTCTTAGTTACGGAGGTAGTATAGGAGTTAACTCTTAGTTACGGAGGTAGTATAGGAGTTAACTCTTAGTTAGGGAGGTAGTATAGGAGTTAAGTCTTAGTTACGGAGGTAGTATAGGAGTTAACTCTTAGTTACGGAGGTAGTATAGGAGTTAACTCTTAGTTAGGGAGGTAGTATAGGAGTTAACTCTTAGTTAGGAGGTAGGTTATAGGAGTTAACTCTTAGTTACGGAGGTAGTATAGGAGTTAAGTCTTAGTTAGGAGGTAGTATAGGAGTTAACTCTTAGTTAAGCGGAGGTTAGTATAGAGTTTTAACTCTTAGTTACGGAGGTAGTATAGGAGTTAAGTCTTAGTTACGGAGGTAGTATAGGAGTTAACTCTTAGTTACGGAGGTAGTATAGAGTTAACTCTTAGTAGGGCAGTTAGGAGTTCAGTAGGAGGTAGTATAGGAGTTAACTCTTAGTTACGGAGGTAGTATAGGAGTTAACTCTTAGTTACGGAGGTAGTATAGGAGTTAACTCTTAGTTACGGAGGTAGTATAGGAGTTAACTCTTAGTTAGGGAGGTAGTATAGGAGTTAAGTCTTAGTTACGGAGGTAGTATAGGAGTTAACTCTTAGTTAGGGAGGTAGTATAGGAGTTAACTCTTAGTTACGGAGGTAGTGTCGGAATTAAGTCTTAGTGAGAGAGGCAGTATAGGAATTAAGTCTCAGTTTGGGAGGCAGTGTAGGAGTTAAGTCTTAGTTAGGGAGGCAGTATAGGAGTACAAGTCCAGGAGAGAATAGCTTGAAAACTGGATACATTATAAATACATGTATTTGGTACATGTATTTGGATTTCTGAGAATTAAGGTTTTATAATTAATAATCATGAATCGAACCTTGTAGAAATGTGTGGAGGCCATACTGGACCTTCTGCGTGTGCAGGGTGCTGCCAAATGCCACATCCTGTGTCTGGAGACACTGCGCCTGTTTAGCCGAGAGAAAGAGAAGTTGGCAGGCATGATCTCAGAGGTGGCCCTAAACCTGATGATGAAGATGGCAGGACTCCAACACTACTCTGAGGAGGAGGGCGAGTGTGTCACCATTCAGAATGGTGACCCTGATGGTAAGAGTCTCCGGATGAGAGTACTGTAGGTCAGAGGTTCAAGGTTAAAGATCAAAGGGATTCTTTTAAGGTTATTTTTTTTAAACCCTTAATCCACCCTGTATCCAGACACAACCATACAATTAAAAATGGACCTTACTTTAGAAAGTAGAAGAAAAAGTAACTTGTCCCCGATAGCTTTGTTACAGTTAAAACTTTAAATGTAATATGTACAGTTATTCATTCTGTTGTATTGTTTTGACTCAAGTTTTATTTGTTTGTTTCGGTCTCAATTTCAATATTGAAATGCATACATTTTTATTTTTATCTTCATATCTAATCTTTTTGCACCCAAAGATCTATTCTCATATTGAGAATTTAGTTGCGGTAGAAAAATTATATATTTTGATTCTACTCTACATCAAAATAAGTATATTTATTATTAAATGATGTGAAATGATATTTTGCAGTGATGGTGGAGGCCCAGAAGTGTCTGTGTAACTTAATATTCAACAATGTTCAAGTCCAGAGAGTCTGCAGGTAAGTGTAACAAGATCCCACAGACAACTATATGTAGTAATACACTATAATGATATAGAAAAGCTGTGACGGTCCTGGGTCTCCCCCGATGTATGATATCATTATATGTACACACATATAGTGGTCATCTCCAAAGTTTGACCTTAAATGACTCCCAACTGAGCCATAAACCTTACTAAATCCAAACTTGAATCAACAAAATAGTTTGAAACAATAGGAAAAAAAGACAATGGTGATTGGTTGTACATTAATTGCACGTAATGTAATTGATGTTATTTGATAGTTAAATGGAGAATAATGTGTTACAATTATAAAGGTAACAATTTAAGGCATATCTTATACAGGATATATATAGTTTAGATAATAAGATGCAAATCCAGTCATTTTGAATGATATTATGTAACCATATGTATTCTCAGTAAAAACGGCTGTGTGGAGGGGATTATACAACGGCTGAAGACTTACAAAGATCCAGATCTCAAGTTTGAAATAAAGGTAACAGCAATCGTACACATGTTAAGGTTTATTAACAGGCTGTATGATATCTATCAATTGGTGTATTGTAATTTGTATTGCTACCTGATTTTGTGTAATGGTTAACCTCAAATCCTTATTGACAAACTGGATCACTGTAATAAATGGTTAATGTGTTGTATATAAAGTTGCTTAAGAAGCACTGGGTTATCACACATACTTATGAGCAGTTACCAAAAAATTGAATAATTCATTGTAATAGAAATCTCTCAAAAATATGTAGCTTTCAAAATTTGAGCAGATTTTGCTCCAGATCACGTTTAACTAAAATAATGATGAAATTTGTGTTCAACAGTTCTTTGATATGAGGATGCTGTTCCTGTTGACTGCCCTGTGTGCTGAAACAAGGTAAACATTCAACAAAAATTGGACATAACCACAGTGATTGTTACTATTGATACATTACAACACCATTTATCCACCCCTCGGACTTCACATAACTTGTAGATGTTCAGAAATGTGATTTCATAATAACAGGAAAACTAAAAAAAAAGCTTGGAGGGATACCAGGGGTTAGGATAATTAAAGATTTTATATGTGGCATTCTACAGGTTTCTTATAAAATACCACATTCTACACAGAATAAGTTAGTATAGGACCAACTGGTTTTGCAATTGTTTTAAACTTAGTAAAGTTTACATTTTTCAAATCCGAAGAAAGTTTGATGATTAATCACTTTAGTAGACATTTCTGTTTGTTATTATGGTCGACAAAAGTTTATAACTCATAAATCATATACATTCTTTACTTGTTCAAGATTGATATGTGTAGCTTAATATAGAAATTCTCAGAGATATGTTATGACCAGACTAATTCGTATTTGTATTTTAATTTGAAGTTATAACATATACAGTGGATATTTTATTATTTTATGATCACTAGAATACGTAACGTTGATATGTTTTGAACTTTTAACATACATTACATGTACCCTGGTTTACTTATAGCTTTCTGTGTTTACCATTCAGACCTTTGATTCGTTATGAGTTACATGGATTCACATACCTGATGGAGGTTGTTGATTTAATTCTCCGGGATGCGGATGCTCGGCAGTCTGGACTTACGGAACAGGAGGTGGACCTCTGTTGTGAAATCCTCAAAATTCTCTTCAACATCACAGTCCCGATTGATAAAAATGCTTTAGATGAGGTGAGAAAACCAGACTTTCATTGATGATTACCATAGAGATATCCATGAACAAGTGTTTCATGACTAATCAAATATCATTAAAACTTACAACCTTTAAAGAGACAAATTTTAAGTATATGAAACAGTATAATGTGATATTGTTTTCTCTACAGGAAGAGGAAGCCCACTTTATGCGCCTGGTTAGTGTACTGCGGGACCTGTTGATGAGTAGAACACAGAGCAAGGACCGTCAGGAAGAACTACAGAGGTAGACAAACCATCACATGTCTGCTCTCTCGTAAATTACAATAGGGAATTTATCACATTTGACAATAAGTCCATGCTTGGTAATAACCCCACTATGTCTATAAAAGTTCAGTAATAATACTAACTAACGCTATTTTAATGTCCTTAATGAGCCCATCCCAAAGCTTTGAGTCACAGTTTATGTGTTGGACCCTATCATAATGGTTGTGACATTGGGAGATGCTACTTATTTAGAATAGATAGATGTTCATGCACCGTAAAAAGAAGTCGGCTGTAAATTTGTGTTATTTTTCTTCTCACTTCCATTTCAGTTGGTCAATGTTTGTAATCTAATACTAAAACATACTAATCTAACTTAAATTTGATCAATTTATACTGACTAGAATTGAACCTAAGATTTAAATTAGATTGAAAACACACAACTACATGAACAAGGATTTCATGGTCATAAGGTTTCATTGGCCAGAAAAATGGCTTTTGTCAGTACTTTGAATAAATTGTTCATGTGAAGAATTTTGTAAAGTGATTACAAAAATCCCTATTTCAATCAGTTGTGCCTTTCAAAAGGAA
Source organism: Pecten maximus (assembly GCF_902652985.1). Lineage (NCBI taxonomy): Eukaryota > Metazoa > Mollusca > Bivalvia > Pectinida > Pectinidae > Pecten > Pecten maximus. The sequence continues at coordinate 39,399,228 of NC_047024.1, forward strand.
ATAATACATGTGAGTATCTGGTAATACATATGAGTACAAGGTAATACATATGAGTACCGGGTAATACATATGAGTACCAGGTAATACATATGGGTACCAGGTAATATGTTAAAGTACCAGGTAATACATATGAGTACCAGGTAATACATATGAGTACCGGGTAATACATATGAGTACTAGGTAATACATATGGGTACCAGGTAGTATATGAGTACCAGGTAATACATATGGGTACCAGGTAGTATATGGGTACCAGGTAATACATATGAGTACCAGGTAATACATATAGGTACCAGGTAATACGTATGAGTACCAGGTAATACATATGAGTACCAGGTAATACATATGAGTACCAGGTAATACATATGAGTACCAGGTAGTACATATGAGTACCAGGTAATACATATGAGTACCAGGTAGTACATATGAGTACCAGGTATTACATATGAGTACTAGGTAATATGTTAAAGTACCAGGTAATACATATGAGTACTAGGTAATACATATGGGTACCAGGTAGTATATGAGTACCAGGTAATACATATGGGTACCAGGTAGTATATGGGTACCAGGTAATACATATGAGTACCAGGTAATACATATGAGTACCAGTAATACGTTATGAGTACCGGGTAATACATATGAGTACCGGGTAATACGTATGAGTACCAGGTAATACATATGAGTACCAGGTAATACGTATGAGTACTAGGTAATACATATGAGTACCGGGTAGTACATATGAGTACCAGGTAATACATATAGGTACCAGGTAATACGTATGAGTACCAGGTAATACATATGAGTACCAGGTAATACATATGAGTACTAGGTAATACGTATGAGTACCGGGTAATACGTATGAGTACAAGGTAATACGTATGAGTACCAGGTAATACGTATGAGTACCGGGTAATACATATGAGTACTAGGTAATACATATGAGTACCGGGTAGTACATATGAGTACCAGGTAATACATATAGGTACCAGGTAATACGTATGAGTACCAGGTAATACATATGAGTACTAGGTAATACGTATGAGTACCGGGTAATACGTATGAGTACAAGGTAAAATGTATGAGTACCAGGTAATACGTATGAGTACCGGGTAATACATATGAGTACCAGGATATACATATGAGTACCAGTAATACGTTATGAGTACCGGGTAATACATATGAGAACCGGGTAATACGTATGAGTACTGGGTAATACATATGAGTACCGGGTAATACGTATGAGTACCAGGTAATACATATGAGTACCAGGTAATACGTATGAGTACCAGGTGGTACATATGAGTACCAGGTAATACATATGAGTACCAGGTAATACATATGAGTACCAGGTAGTACATATGAGTACCAGGTAATACATATGGGTACCAGGTAATACGTATGAGTACCAGGTATTACATATGGGTACCAGGTAATACATATGAGTACCAGGTAATACATATGAGTACCAGGTAATACGTTTGAGTACCAGGTAATATGTATGAGAACCTGATAATACTAGTTCTTTATGTTGTCATATCTTTAATTGTATGTAATGCAGACAAATTTCATGTTATTGTCTATCAACGCTGCATTAAAACAAGATACAATATGATCCAGAGCGAAGACTACAGAAATAAATGTGATGTCTTTCTTTCTTAGTCACACAGTGAACCTACTTACAAACATCCCACGGGACTGTTATGAGGAGCTGCTTATTCCTCTCAACGAGATCGATGTTGGTGGTATGGAGAATAAAGATGTCGAGTTTGACGGGAAAAACATGGAGGCAGTTATTGTTCTTCTTGACTTCCTCTACAACAGGCTAGACGTGGTAGTAATTTTTAAAACAGAGCTTTTTCTAGTCATTTTCTGTACTCATGTTCCTCTACAACAGGCTAGACATTGTACTTAAAACAAGAGCTTTTTCTAGTCATTTTCTGTACTCGTGTTCCTCTAGTTGTTCTCTACAACAGGTTAGATGTGGTAGTAACATTGTTCTCTACAACAGGTTAGATGTGGTAGTAACATTGTTCTCTACAACAGGTTAGATGTGGTAGTAACATTGTTCTCTACAACAGGTTAGATGTGGTAGTAACATTGTTCTCTACAACAGGTTAGATGTGGTAGTAACATTTAAAAAAGATTTAATTCTCTAGTCATTTTCTGTACTCTTTTGTTCATCTTGCCTTCCTCTACAATATGCTAGACTTGGTAATACTACTTAATATGTTGTCTTTACTCCCATTGTCTTCCTCACCAAGAAGCTGAATGTGGTATACTATCTAGGTTTTATGTTCTAGAATCAAGTAGGCATAAAATGTACAAACCAGTAACTCAACGTAATTAGGGATATTCCAGCAAAATATCAGTATCTACCCAACAGGATCACTAGGGTTTATCAGACAAGAACCACCAAAAGAAGTGATTTAATAAAACAGTATCATAATTATAAGACATATCATTTTCTCCTGCATCAACCTAGAATTTCTTTATTTCCTTCCCGGAGATATTTATTTTTACTTGAATAACTGACCAGATATACTTTCCTCGGATAGCCCCAACTAAATTTGTTCAGATGTAGTGTCATCTTAACAGATTAAAATTCAGATAAATAGCTAATATATGTAATAGTAATACTATATGTAATGATTAGTAATCATCTAGATTCTTTAGGTCTTTACTTTTAGCCTGATGTGTATATAAACTTAAGTGTTTTCCTTTGTGCATTTAGTTATTTTGTGTTTTAGCCAATGAAGTCTCTGAAGGAAAGTCTCGCTCCCATTCTTCACTGCCTGTGTGAGACCTGTAGGGCTAACAGAGCTATCCGCAAGTTCTGTCGCTCTAAGGTAAGTAGAAATTGTGATGTTGAAGTGTGAGTTTAGTAGCCAATACTGTTCTAGTATACCACAATGTATTGTCCTTAGGTACCCATTTCATTAGCGGCCATGATAACTCAGTGTGTTAAAGTGGCGTCACCTAACCTCAGGTGAAGATCCAAGGTGCATGGTTCGACAATCCTACCTGTGTTGGTTTGTGTTTCTTGGGAAGCTGAAAAACGGGCTGGTCTTTACTGCGTGGTCATCTTTACCCCACTGCTCTGGACAAACTAACCAATCCATGTGCTGACGTCTTGTGTTAAGCTTTTCCTGCCTGCAAACCAACTAGAATTCTTGCCATCTAGCACATGGCATGATTTGATACACATAAACAGGACATTTTCAAGTTGCCCGGCTCTGTTGCTGCTGTCATCTGACCAGACCAACACAACAGGATTATACCTATATTGTACTTTGTAGTCCCAGCATGTAATATCGAGGTCACTGGGGGAAAAGAACATTGAAAACCACATTATTTTATTTGTTGGTTGATTTAAATTTTACCATTTTTTTTTTTTTTTTTTTTATTTAAGGTGTTGCCACCCTTGAAGGATGAGGTGAAGAAATTACCAGAAGATGGAGATACACTTAGAAACAGGTGAGTTGTCTCCCCTTCCTCACTTTCACACCATGATCACATTTGTCATGATCCAACAGATAATAACAGATAAACACACAGATAATTCTGGAATAACCCTGATTGAATGTAATAAGTGTAGTCATAAAGAAATGTAGTGATTACAGTGAAATTTGCTCTAAATGCTGTCACTGACTGTGTATATTAAAAATCCTTATATATATTAATAACACAATGTGAATTTGTGTATATTTATATGGATTATATAATTAATGTATTTTATATAGATGATGTGATTAATGCATATTTATATAAATTATGTATATTTGATTAGATTTATAATTCATGTATATTTATATAAATTATGTTAATTGTTTTTTTTGTATAGATTATGTAATTCATATATATTTATATAGATTATATACTTTGTGTATAGTTATATAAATTATGTAGTTTATGTTTATTTATTTAGATTTATAATTCATGTATACATTGTATTTACAGTCAAACCTGCTCTAACGACCCCCTGTATATAATGACTGCCTGTCTATAACGTCCGGTTTTAAGATTCCCCGTGAGATTTTACTATATAACGACCCTCTGTATAGCGACTACCTGTCTAATGTGACTAACGACCGGTGATTTTGGAACGGCGGTCGCTAATTTGTTTTCTATAGCGACCGATTTCTGTCAGCCATCTTCTGCTCTCGGCAGTCATCCCTCATAAAATCCCCGGAAAATTCAGACACATCGACCCTGGACTGATTATACAAACAAAGGACCACCACAACCCTGGCCTGATTATATAAACAAAAGACCCCTACCACCTGTTAGCCTATAATTACTGTAGCTGCCCTGGCCTGGGGCTCGGTGAGAGAGGAGTCGGGTCACCATGCATGTCAGTATTTACATTACAACTGTGCATAGGTGGCTTCCTTTGACACGGTCAGTTAATTTTGTGATTACAACTAGGATACATCACTTCAATAACAAACACTGGTCATATCTGTCAACAAGATTTACTCACATGAAAGCCAATAATGCCTTTCTTAATCGTAGCTGTCGGTACTAGCGTTTGTACTGCCGCCATCTTTAATTAGTCAATACTAATAAAAAGTCGTAAACTGCCACAAATATCCGGATTTCAATTTGGGTAAAAAAAAAATCTTTTGGTTTTAGAAGTTAGACTATATGTCACAAAATAATTAGTAGTAACACAAATATAATTGATTAATTAATTATTGTGTGATATTTTTCTTTATTTAAGAAAGAAAGAAAGGGAGACAATTTGATAGATACATATAGCATTATTTCAGAACAAAATATTAAAAAAAAAAAAAGTAAGACCAATTTGAGTTATGTTTTGTCTTTGGGTCCACAAAATCATTAAAAATTAAACCCTTCAGATTTATAAAGTTTATGCATTTATTTGACTTCTGACTGGTCTTCTGAATGCCCTGTTCAATGACATGTTATGTATGGCAGTTTCATGTTAATTGGTTGGTGCGATAATTTTGACCTGTCTATAAAGGCAACCTGTCTATATTGACCGTTTTTCTGTCTCCCCTTGGGTGGTCGTTATAGACAGGTTTGACTGTATATAAATTATGTAATTTGTATATATTTATATAAATTATGTGATTAATGTATATTTATATAAATTATGTAATTTGTGTATATTTATTTAGGTTTATAATTCGTTTATATTTATATAAATTATATAACTTGTATATATTGATATAGATTGTGTAAGCTGCTAACATCACCGATCACAGATGTCAAGGACTTGGCTGCAGATTTCTTGTTTGTTTTGTGTAAAGAGAGTGGTAAGGATATTTTTGATATGAATACAGAATTGTTGAACCTTAAAGATAATGATGCAGTGCATATGCTAATTAATTAGTGAAGTACCATATTAACTTAAGAATGGTTTCTTTTGCTAAATAGATGGATATATTGTAAGTGTTTCATATAATAATTTCTCATAATTTGTCCAAAATAAACCTCCAGTAATTCAAGAATATTATGATGGGTATATAGCACACAATTTTACACATTTCTGTGATGGCTCAATCAAGACTAATGGTCCTCAGGGGAAAATACGGCGGTTTATGTTTCTGATGGAGCTGAGATCATATAATGTCTTGGTTGTTGTGATTGTGTTCATTGGCAAGAGATTTTACCCTATTCACCCTGGATAGTATGCAGCAAACCCAAAAACCCCAGCCCCCTTTGTTCATTAGTGATGTAGCCACCAGCTACTACAAGAAAATTGCACCTCAAAACTAACTTTGATCACTGTATATCACATCAATGTCGCTTAATGAAATATAAATACCTTTGGTATTGTTCTGTCTGTCTAATGAATGACTGTCTTGACCCACAGTTAACAGAATGGTGAAGTACACAGGCTATGGGAACAGTGCTGGCCTCTTAGCCAACAGGGGTCTTCTGCTCGGAGGAAAGTCAGGGGGAGACTACTCCAGCAACTCAGATGACTCGGACACTGAAGAGTATAGCCAATTGCGAGACATGTAAATTCATAGTTTCTAATATTAACTGTAAAAGATTAATTGAATAGATAAAAACAACTTACACTTGTCATTACCTGGGGTATGCCAAACTCTATATGAAGAAACCTGTTTAAGAAAACTTTGAACTAGAAAATTGTTCCATATGTTCAGAAGACAGTTTTTACTGTAGTTTAAGTTTGTTTTTTTTTATAAGTCAACAAATCTTTGTTTTTATTTGATTTATTTATATATATGGATGTCGACTAAGATGCCTAATTAGGCTTTTGTATCTAAACAAATTGGTTTACACAAAAGTTCAATATTGTTTAACGGATAAGAAAATTTAAGATATCTTTTTAACTGGCAGTAACTGACAAAGTTGTACTTGTTGTAGGGTTAATCCTGTAACAGGCAGATGGGAGGAGGATAAACCAGATCCTTTCGAGGGAATGAGTGAGGAACAAAAGGAGTTTGAAGCCATGAAACTAGTCAACATGATGCACAAACTCCAGTGGTGTGTACCTACATCTGTAATACATAGGGCCTTGTATAAAAGGTCTTTCATAGGTTCCATGTCATAAAAAAATTCATTTTACCATGTCTAAAATGTAAAATGAAAACATTTGTGTTTACTATACCTCATATGAATCACCTAACTAATATTTTGTTGCAAACATTCATGACAACAGCATTGTATCAGACAGATTGAAATTTTAAATGATGCTAATCTTACCCCATTACTCTTTCAATGATTACATCACAATACATACCTATGATGTCAAGAAGTTATTATAACGCATTTGAAACAATTGGCATCTTTGACCAATCACTTCTCCGCTACATGTTATATTGTTTTAAAGTTTTTTTGGGTGATTTCCAACATAATATAAACCATTTTAAGATGTTTAATGTAAAACAAATATGCATTTAGATTTGCAAATCTTGATATTCTGCAAAATTTTCTGTTATCATCTACAGCCAAGGGATCATCCAGCCGAGTCGTGTTGACGAGTCTGGACGTCCTCAGCCTGTCGAACATGTCCTGGAACTGATGGAGAACATGACCAACCCAAGTGGAGCGACCGGGGATCAGGAAGATTTGGATTAGGGGCCTCCCACAGGGTACCTGATGTAAGAGGCCTGTGACGGCCTGTTTTATCATCTGCTCCTATCAGACAGATTGGAGGTATATTTCCACATATACCAAGGTCTCAATCTTGCCAATTTTGGTGTGTTGGGTTTGAAGCTGGAATTCAGAACCTGATGACGTATTTACGCCATAATTCATGGCAAGGAAAGTATTATCTGAAATTGTGACTACGCAGTCTGGCAGATAGACGGTGTCAGTAGACATGTTGTTTATGAACCTACAATGGCGACGGAATCAACTTTGTGTGAGAAGTATTATATAGTCTACTTTGTGTTGTCTTTAGATCTGATCAAATGGCCTGAAGTAATCTGGCATTATTTATCTCACAAGCATCATAAAGCTGCAAATTCATATTTCTGCTCTGCTAAATTCCTGATGTGTGTTTTACTGTGAACAGGGGTTCTATATGATAGAACTTTACATTTAGAAAAAAATATTTCCTGGAAAGTATGAACAGTTTATTAAAATTAGTAAACATTGATTTTTCTCTTTTTTTTTTGATAATGTATGTTTGATTGCGAAAAAAAATCAGAAAAATCACCATATGTGATTAATGTGACTTTCTTATTTTGAAATTTTCATTGAATAATGCGTATACATCTTTATTTATCAATAGGAATATTTTTCCGGTGGTATCAGATTAAAAGTACTATTTTGATTTTGCAAGATTTCAGACTCCATTTAGTTTTTGAGAACCACAAATCTCCAACAGAAGTAAAGGATGAAAATCACTTTTAAGACGCTAAGTAGAAAATAAATGGTTTGTGTAAATGTAATCTAACAACATCAAGGTGATGGTCAAGGTCATGTAAGAAATCAAGGTCACTTAATGTGAAACAGAATGTCAAGGTTACATAGTAAAATGTCACACCAACATAAGTGTATAATGTGAGGCGAGATAGTGAGAGGAGAAACCTGAGGAGTACTGCCTGATGTGTATTGTATTGGTGATCAGGATACACTCATGCTGGCAGTGTTCATACAGTGGAGGGCCCACCTCTTAGAGGTATTTTTATCACAAAAGTATTTTTGATAAGGAATGTGAAACTGCCAATTTCTTTCTTAAGGTCTTAATTAAGGCTGTTCTATTTTGAAGAACAATTGTTGAACTTTTATAAAATGTTGACTTCTTGTATTGTGTTTATTGTTTTGCTGTGTTCATACAGACCAGCAAACATTTATAAATTATTACAAGTCAGACAATTGTATTAAATCAATCATAAAGTTTTCAATATTTTGTCTTTTGTTTCAATGAAGGATATCAACTTTTGTCTTAATGAAGTGGCATGTATGATATGGTAATTCTGGATGATGTGATATAATAATACTAGATCATGTGATATTGTAATACTAGATTGTGTGATATTGTAATACTAGATCATGTGATATTGTAAAACTAGATCATGTGATATTGTAATACTAGATCATGTGATATTGTATTAATAGATCATGTGAAATTGTGTTATACTAGATCATGTGATATTGAACTACAAGATCATGTGATATTGTAATACTAGATCATGTGATATATATTGTTGTACAAGGTGAGGAATTTACCAAAGACACACATGGAATGGAATTTGAATAATACAATTAGATCTATTGGCTACATGTATTTCAATAAGTAATCTTACAACCAAGCAGACTATTTCAATACTTGTGTACATCAGACTACTAACAGACATGGGTATACTGTTTGTGTTTGCACAAAGAACATTACTGAAGTGAGATGTGTGTAGGCCAGGGACAGTATTGTAGTAAGACCTGTGTGTAGTAACGGTACTGTAGTAAGACCTGTGTGTAGTAACGGTACTGTCGTAAGACCTGCGTAGTAACAGTACTGTAGTAAGACCTGTGTGTAGTAACGGTACTGTCGTAAGACCTGCGTAGTAACAGTACCGTAGTAAGACCTGTGTGTAGTAACGGTACTGTCGTAAGACCTGCGTAGTAACAGTACCGTAGTAAGACCTGTGTGTAGTAACGGTACTGTCGTAAGACCTGCGTAGTAACAGTATTGTAGTAAGACCTGTGTACTAATGTACTAACGGTACTGTAGTAAGACCTGTGTGTAGTAACGGTACTGTAGTAAGACCTGTGTAGTAACGGTACTGTAGTAAGACCTGTGTGTACTAACGGTACTGTAGTAAGACCTGTGTGTAGTAACAGTACTGTAGTAAGACCTGTGTGTAGTAACGGTACTGTAGTAAGACCTGTGTGTAACGGTACTGTATTAAGACCTGTGTGTAGTAAGACCTGTGTGTAGTAGCGGTACTGTAGTAAGACCTGTGTGTTGTAACGGTACTGTAGTAAGACCTGTGTAGTAACGGTACTGTATTAAGACCTGTGTGTAGTAACGGTACTGTAGTAAGACCTGTGTGTAGTAACGGTACTGTAGTATAAGACCTGTGTAGTAACAGTACTGTAGTAAGACCTGTGTGTACTAACGGTACTGTAGTAAGACCTGTGTGTAGTAAGACCTGTGTGTAGCAACGGTACCGTAGTAAGACCTGTGTAGTAACGGTACTGTAGTATAAGACCTGTGTAGTAACAGTACTGTAGCAAGACCTGTGTGTACTAACGGTACTGTAGTAAGACCTGTGTGTACTAACGGTACTGTAGTAAGACCTGTGTGTAGTAACGGTACTGTAGTAAGACCTGTGTGTAGTGAAGGTACTGTAGTTAGACCTGTGTGTAGTGAAGGTACTGTAGTTAGACCTGTGAAGTAACAGTACTGTAGTAAGACATATGTGTACTAATGGTACTGTAGTAAGACCTGTGTGTAGTAAGACCTGTGTGTAGTAACGGTACTGTAGTAAGACCTGTGTAGTAACGGTACTGTAGTAAGGCCTGTGTGTAGTAACGGTACTGTAGTAAGACCTGTGTAGTAACGGTACTGTAGTAAGACCTGTGTGTAGTAACGGTACTGTAGTAAGACCTGTGAGTAGTAACGGTACTGTAGCAAGACCTGTGTGTAGTAAGACCTGTATGTAGTAAGACCTGTGTGTAGTAACGGTACTGTAGTAAGACCTGTGTGTAGTAACGGTACTGTAGTAAGACCTGTGTGTAGTAACGGTACTGTAGTAAGACCTGTGTGTAGTAACAGTACTCAATGGACAATGGTTACGACCTGTGTGTACTAACGGTACTGTAGTAAGACCTGTGTATAGTAACGGTACTGTAGTAAGACCTGTGTGTAGTAACGGTACTGTAGTAAGACCTGTGTAGTAACGGTACTGTAGTAAGACCTGTGTGTAGTAACGGTACTGTAGTGAGACCTGTGTGTAGTAACGGTACTGTAGTAAGACCTGCGTGTAGTAACGGTACTGTAGTAAGACCTGTGTGTAGTAACGGTACTGTAGTAAGATTTGAGTGCTGTCCATTTAAGGTATAGTTGATGAGATGCCAACAGAGAGCCATTGTGCAGGAACTGTGTATGTAGACTGAAGTTCATATCTTGTATTTAGAAAGGCAATGACAAAGACCTGTCATATTAACTTTACCATGGCGATGAATCTCAATAAATTAGGCATATTAATGTTCAAATCATATGCTTATATTGTAAGTGTTCAAAACATATAGAAATTATAAAAAATATGTGTACCTCCCTTCTCCCAAGTCCTTTCATTGTTTATGTTTGTAAATGGTTGGAAATTAAAGTAGCTGTAAATGTTTCTTTGTAGGATCCTACAGATATGTACAGATAGCTATGGAAATCATTTTTCAAATTGTAGTCTGGGTGAGAGCGATAACAATGAAGTGTCAGATTACAGAGGTATGGGAGATTGTCTGATTACACAGGTTCTATATAGTTATGTAGTGATCGTGTTGATGATCATTTCAATGGTTAACAAAGTGTATTATAGATTTGTAGCGTATATTGCTACACATTTACCTACAGACTGATGTGAATGCCAACGTCTCACAGATGCTATATCCACAACAGACTTTCAGAGTATTACCTGTTGCTATGACTACTGACTGTTGCTATGACTACTGACTGTTGCTATGACTACTGACTGTTGCTATGACTACTGACTGTTGCTATGACTACTGACTGTTGCTATGACTACTGACTGTTGCTATGGCTGCTCTGTGCTATGATGACATGCTATTTCTACAGACTGTGTTTGCTATAAAACCTATTATACTGTGTCGTACTGACAATATAATGAAGATATTGATGTTGCTATCATTTTATGTTGTCACAGTGATTACCTACGTATCTCTCAAGTTTCTGTGAGCTTGTTTTGCCTGTTAAATTCTAGATTACAGTGCAACTTCCGAAAACCGAACCTTCTAAAAACCGAACACCTCTGAATACCGAACGAATTGACATTGTACGGAATTGGTCCTTCTTTATTATAGTATTAAAAAACTTCCAAATACCGATCCCTCTGAATTCCGAACACCGGACCGATTTTGCGTCCGGTTCCTGTTAAAATATACCAAAAATTACTTCTGAAAACCGGCCTTACCTGAGCGATTATGACACGAGGTCAGGCCAGTCAACCGTGAAACAACAACTGTGACGGGTATTGTGTGAAGCCTTATTGTCTCGGTACCTATGTAGGTGATTTGTACAGGTATCCAATATATATCCCAAGGGGACATTATGACGGATGGCCCAGTGTATAATCAACACGATAATTATGAAACAATGTCACACTTCATTGAAGCGAGTCAGTTCGTTTATCTTCTCAATGCAAGTAGAGCTAGAAGCCTGAGTTTCGCATTTAATTTAAATGAGGCCCAAAGGGGGTTGTTTTCGTAAAAGAAGCCACTGATGTTTTTTTTAGACAACAGCGATGTCGGAAATACGACCAGTATCAACTGATCAATTGTAATTGATATTGAAACAAAACATCTTCACACCCTTTAATATTAGTCGATATGTAAAATATTCCGTATTGGACTATCGGCCCCATCCACATGACGGAAGCTTCACCGGATGTAACAAAATGTAGGTCGATCGTAAAGTGTAGTTGTACATGTGAAAAAACTGTTTAAAACTATAGTTAAAGTCATTTGCCTTTCTTATATATTCTGCAATATATACATGTACATTGATTAACTTTCATAATATGCATATTATTCAGACAAACCAAATATTGTCTACGTGTGTATGCGCCGGTTTGTAATCGGGTGCATTCTAATAAAAAATCTTCCGACCAATTATATCCGGAATTCGACCGGTCATTTTTCGATCAACTTCTCCAAACCGAACCCTCTGTAAACCGAACAAATAGTCATGTCCCATGCATGTTCGGTTTATAGAGGTTCCACTGTATAATTAAATAATTGTTGACATGCAGTATATTGGAAAAGAGTATTACAAGTTTAGATCTCATTTTTACTCCTATCTGTGTTAATATATCAGCTATAACATCTGTTACTTGTTGTTTCATTTGTGTTAAGTTAATATGCTGTGTATTAGTATTGGTGTATAGGGTCCATTCTGTGATGTTGCGGGAAGATAGCGCAGTGAATACAATTAAACAACTCTACCAGTATTTAAAATTCAATATTATTCTTTGAATGGTATGAATTTGACAGAACTGGCAAAATATTCTTTTGTGAATTCAGACAAAACTGGCAAAAAAATTTTTGTGAGATCAAACAAAAAATTGTCTGGGTTTCTCCAGTTTTAACGTTTTCTAGGCTTTTTTCAGTGTTTTTATTAAATGCACAATATTTAATTTTACAACAACAAAAATTACCACGAAAAACATATTAGATATACATGTATGTGTACATCATTGTGTATACAGATCACAATACCAGGGGCAATGTAGTATAAATATCTAGATTTGTTTTTCATATTTTTATCGAAGGTCAGTATACATATTATGATATCTGCTTCATTCTTTGTTCATGGTAAGGAGGCATTAAGTGACAATACACATGTACCTGTATATCATTGATCCGGGTTGAGTAGGTTAAGTGCAGGATTAACCTGTGTTGTGTTATGTCGGTGCATTCAGTGCTAGTTTCTCAAATCTGTATTCCCATATGTACGCTAAGTCAATGAGTATGCAAGGTATGATAGTGGAGAGAAGGACCAAGAGAATTATTGATATTTAGATTTATTATACGGATCGACTGATTTATCTTAATTAATTTTTGCATGTTTATTTTTAACTGAAAAGGCAAAACTTACAAGTTGTGGTACTTACTTGTTTAGCTTTTTCTTCAGAATGGCAAAAATTAATGCTGAAGTCCTCAAAAACTGTAAGTATCTGTATTATATACAGTGCAGTCAAGTTCTTGTCAGAGAAAGCAGACTTATGTAAAGTGTCTATTACTGTAACTGTTTTAGATGGTTCAAATTTCAATGTGTCACAAGATTTGATTCACATTAAGACAGTGTGTCAAAGTAAGTTTTAATACATTTACGTGTATAGAGAAATAAAATATCAGACTTACTGTGAAAAAGCTCGTTTTAACCAGATGAAGAAACTTTTTTTCATAACTTTATTGAACTACAAAATGTACTTTTTTCACTTGTGAGAAGCACAAACTGTTTAAGCATTGGCCTCTGGCCTTAAAATGAAAAAAAGTCATCTTTAGAAAGGAGTTTAGTGTTTTGTTAATAGAAGTTTTATCTGCAACAGGACAAAAATAACCTTTAATATAAATCTTCTAATAGAGAACTTTTGGAAACTACTACCTGTTAATTTGAAATTTAAACCTATCACATAACACAAAAATTTGAGCCTATAAAATGAAAGCATATTACTCGATTTAAAAGGTGCTTGTAATATTTGTTTCACTTATACCGTGGTAGTTGATAGCTGAAATATTTTTATATTTTAATTGTCCAAGGAAGAGTGAAAAGAAAAATATCATTTCAGTGAAGTTTCCACTATTATAATATTGGAATGAGGAACAACCCATTGGGACAAAACTAGAACAAAAAGCTTGTTAAGGTGCCTGTGTGTGAAGTCTGCCATGTTTTGTGGTGGTGCTGTTACTTGTGCTAATATTACCATGTATACCAGTCGGTAGTTGTATGGCATTTAAACATTATTTTTAAAAAAGTGCTGATTTAACACATTTAATGTTAGCTTCAATTATAATTTATTGTGAGAATGTGATCATATAAAAATCCAAATAAAGTCATGTCTGAAAGTGTGTATCTTTTGTTTGTTTCTACCGTGTAAACTTGATGTATTCAGGATGCCATCACTACCTTGACCAGTCATTCTCAGCTCCCATCTGCTGTCAAGCGTATGTCTTAATACCGAGAATTAAAATGAAGGGAAGTAAGTTAACTGTGGTAAATCAGACTGTTACCGGTATAGTCAAACCATCAGAGAAAACTGGCCTTCATATGTAGGGGTTCATAAACAAAGGATTTTGTACAGTTGGAAATAAAAAAATGAATAGATTTTATATAGACTGTTATACAAATATTGGTTTGATAGGGATGACTTTTAGGACACCAGGTTCGTGGTTGCATTAAAACTGATCTGGAGATGAAGCCCGTTTCACAGAAGTAAATATGTGCACATGACAAAGACATTTGGAAAATAAGTTAATTCAGCCTTTCTATTTTCCAAGGCCGTTCTTGGTTAAATTTGTTCTCTTAAACATGCACTTTATATATTGATACATTTGTATAACTACATTCTAGTATTTTCAGTAGTCTTACTGCAGTATGTACACCCTATCTCTCTCTTGAGATCGGATGGGATTTATTGCTTAATAAAGTAGATTACGAGAGCTATGATCAAACAATTACTCTCCACCATCAGAAATTGTGAGCTGATGAATCATGATCATTAGAACACCGTCATAGGAACTCCACTGATCACCTGAAATCACTACAGCATTTCAAAATTGTTAAATTTTAATTCGCAACATATATTACTAACCAGCAAGTGTAAAATGTAGACAGATTCTTTATGTTGTAAATATATTATATTTGTTTGGAGCTTGTTTCAAAATCTTTCACACACATCTTGTACATGTGTTAAAATGAAAGATAAAAATAATGGATCATAATAAGGTTTCAAGCGATAGGAAACACAGGGGCTCGGTTTGTAATTTTTGAGTAACATATGACATGAGTTAACAACCACAACACTATAAATTCAGTCTTCATTTATAGTGTTGAAGTTGATGTAACTGATGTCATATGTTACTCAAAATCACGAAACCTAGCCCACGTCTGGTATATATATGGTGTCAGGGTCAGAGGCAATTCGGGCTACCAAAACCGAGCCCCTGTGCTAAGAAGCGGTGACTGTTCTAGTCATATCGGTTTGCCTAAGCTTAGTATAGTTGAAAAGCAACCATAAAAATCAAAAGTCAATGTTAACTCCATGGGGAAACTTACATGCTCTTTTCATGTACCTATAATCACAAATAACATTAAATTTCGGCTCAAATAACCCGTTTACCATTCCTCAAATTAGTACACACACATCTACTCGGAACACAGCGCGTGGTTTCTTTAAAAGCAGTGAAATTCGCTGATGTGTTCCGAGTTATTCACTTTCGGTTTGATCGGAATTACCCGGATTTTACCGGCAAAATTTCGAAGCGACTAGGAAACATACAGCGGTTATTAGTTGATAACTGCTTGAACGACGTGGTGCGTCTGCACATACGCGGCTATATACTACTTCTTTACACCGTAAGTATATCTTCCAATGTTTATCAATGCATACAATCTTAGAATATATCCAAAGTCACTGTTTTGTTAGAAGTGGAAAATTTGAACGACGTTTCCCGCTATGTGTCGTGAGCTGTTGTCAGGGTATGTTTATGTATGGTTAGCTTTACAAATATTTTACTGTAAATTTTCGTCAGATATTTTCAAATGTAATGAGTTTCATAATTTGATATTCTCCTATGCATGACATATTTAATGTTCATTTAATTCTATCAAAATATGCATATTTCAAAGGAAATCTAATATTTAGTTTGTTTCACAAGGACATGCATGGAAACGCTAACAAAGTGAAGGTTATCATGAAACATCAATTTAAAATAAAAGATATTCAAATAATTTATACAGGTTAATTGTTAACTTTCCAACTGAAATATTTTAGGAATAAAACATTAATGATATGGTGTGATTCCTTCTTCATTCGGAATGTGTATAATATATTACTGTTATTAGGGCTGCCAATGTAAACATCATGACTTTGCTCATATTGATATATGCACTTACTAAAATGACATAATCATTAGAATAATTGCATGTAAAGTTAGCATTAATTAAACAAGAAACTATATTAAAATGTGCCATCTATATACTTGTTTATATGTGTAACAGTAATTGCTCTCAATGGACAGTATTATTTGTCAGATATAAAATGCCAACAAACAAAGACTTCTCCTTTTCAATACGAGTGGGAGACACTACACTGCCAGAATACAACAAAGATGGAGTCAGTTATGTAGAGAGCAACTTGTTCACACCATTCAGCTACCAACAGGAATATTCAGAGATCATTCATGGTGAAAATGAAACGCAGGTATGACCACTGTCTGATTTTGTTGAATATGTATACATTGTATATATAATGGTACATGTAATAATCTTTTTCGGTAGTGTTGCCAAGCCACTTTGTCAAAGACTTTGACAAGTCAACCTGATATCTCTAATAATCTGCTCTGAAATCATGAATATAAAGTATTTTCACTTGATGACCTCTTAAAACACCCCTTCAGCTTTTCTTTTTAAAGGGGTGACACAGTATTAAAATTTATGAAGGTGATAGTGACATTTGAGTAAATAATAGGAACATCTGTAAAAGTAGAGAGTATAAGATCACCTTTCTAGCTCAGATTAGTCTAAGTGGGAATTTCCCTTTAGCCTAGTGGTAGGATGTTTGCCTTGAGATTGAAAAGTTGTTAGTTCCAAGGCCAGCACGGGCAGGGTATTTTTCATTACTCCTTCCTATTACAGATTTGCTGCCATTGACCACTCCAAGTGAAAGCTATAGGAGATTGAGAGGCCTCCTTGGAAATAAAAAAGTTGTGGTTGTCTTTGGGGGCAAAGACTTTATGAAGGAGGGAGTAGTGTAAAAGTATAGAGTATAGGATCGTGACTCGATAGGGCGGAGGAAGAAAGGTCGCTAGTTTAAAGCCTAGCAAGGACAGGGTATTTTTCATTACTATCTCCTTCTATTACACATCAACTTTTTTTGATTTTCCAGAAATGGCCAGTGACACCATTTGTGATTGCTCTTCGTGGAAAATCTTCCATTCCACGTTCATATTATCGTGTGTATGTGGATGGTCAGGTGGTCAAGAAGATGAGTGTTCCTCCAGGGAAGACCAGGTACAAGCTAAAAGCGACATTTCTGATCCTTCGGGTATTTTATAATATATTGTAATATGTCTCTCCCATTCTTCAACATTTTTCTTGACACTTTATGGACAATGTTTCCTGATATTGTGGCGTGTCATCAAGACCTTTGTTTTCATGCCCCCGCCAAGAAATTTGGGGGGGGGGGGGTGTTGCATGCAGTGTTACCAAAGTCCATCTTGTCACGTCCCGATACAATGTAACTAGATAATCTCAGGAACTGCTGATGTGATCCTCACCAAACTTTGTTTTGGGTATCAAGGGGCAACAGGGGTATTTATGTCTTGCAGACACTTTCTAGTTATTCTTTGTTCTTTGTTCTTGTTACCTGGGGCAACCAAATTTTATGATATGTCGGTACATGTTGGTATATGGCAGACTTTTATTTTTCACTGTGTAGATTTACACATTGATGATGTTAGTCCTCTATATCATTTTAGGCTCGTGAGAGGATTCCGGGACGGAAATAATTGTGTGGAATTCCTATTTTCCCTGCCAAGGTTCTGCCGTGGAGAGGTTTGTATGCTATAGACCATATCTGTTTTCTATGCCAAGGCATGTTGTAGAGGGGTTTGTATGCTATAGTCTGTATCTGTTTTCTGTGCTAAGGTCATGTTTGGAGGGGTTTGTATGCTATAGACCGTATCTGTTTTCTGTACCAAGATCATGTTGTAGAGAGGTTTGTATGCTATAGTCCATATCTGTTTTCTGTACCAAGGTCATTTTGTAGAGAGTTTTTTTTTTGATATTGTAAATATAATACAAATATACAATTAACACTTAAATATCCCGATAGTGACATTTCAATTCAAATTCATCCCATTTCTAGAGTTTTATGTAAAATTATGAAAATGATATTGAAGTTCAAGTCAATTTCCTGTATATTAAGCATTTTGGATCAGATAAACTTTTTAGGTGTGATTGTAGTTTTACTTTCTAAAGATATATCCAAGGTAAACCATTTTAAGTTCTTGAAAATTATGTGAAACGATTTTAGTACAGTACCTCCTAGCCCGAGTTCCCTATGGCCCTGACACCTGCAATTAATTGTCTGGTGTCAGGGCCAGAGGAAACTCGGGCTAAGTACCTCCCACACTAGGTAGAGCATATATTATGAAGTAAGCCAAAATGTGGTCCATGATTTCATTGAAGACTTGACTAGAGATTTCACTAGAATCTAGGGGTGACAGATCACATAGGAATACCAAGGACTTCAGATGGAGTATCAAACATCTTGGTGAGGTAGATTCTGTAAGTCCCAATTTTATGTCCCACATATCCAAAGTCAAACATCTCAATGAGGAAGATTCTGACCTGTATTATATTTATTTTATGTCCCACATATCCAAAGTCAAACATCTCATTGAGATGGATTCTGTAAAGTATCCTACTTTCTTCCAAACTCCAGGTCGTTCATTTGTGGTAATTGTAAACCTTGTAAGTTCTCCACAGGAACCAAGGGGACTCTACTTCTCTATTGTGTTATTCTGTGTGTCCTTCCTTCCTTTCTATCATTTCATCTTTCACTTTATCTTGTTCAGGCTCTATCTCCTACACTTCTTGTCACTGGAACTTCTATTTTGGGACAATTGGATAATCTAGGTGAGTCTGTGTGTCATGTATCAAAAGTACATTTGTAGGTCACTTAACCTACAATTTGACCTATGACCTACACCAAAGAAAAAAACTTTCCTGTTTTATTTCCTACCATTCTGATTAAAATAGGTCATCATGCACTATGTTATGATGATCTGGAGGTGGCCAGTAAGGGTCACGTTCAGATGACTTTTCAACCAGCCTATCAAAATGTGACTGACAAAGTTTTGTCAGCGTTATAGTTTCCTCTCGGGACATATCATTGTTGGCCATTTTTGTTAATATCATAGTGACCCAAATATCAAACCAAACCAAGATGGCTGTGCCTATCACAAGCTCCTTTACACCTGAAACAATGTATTTATTGGACAAAGTATGCATTGTAGTGTGTGGATTTTCCATTAAAATAGCCCTAAAGGAGATGAAAAAGCAAGAAAACAGATCAGATGTTTTAATGTTTTCAACACTGTTGATTGCCTATTCCATTGCTTCACTGTTTTTTTTTTCTGCCATATTGCACATACTACTGAACAGGCATACAAGAGATGCATTTTGTCATTTCGATTGGTTGAGAAAATCACATAGTCTTTGGTAAAGCAATTTGAAGTCACCTGAACATGACCTTACTGGCCGCTGTCAGATCTCCATAGAATATAGTGTATAATGATATGTATCTTAATCAGATTGATTTCCTACACAATATAGGTCACTGGCACTCGATATTTTGGGCATTGATCAACCTAGGTGATAGATATGTTATGAATCAAAAGTAAGCCACTCTGACCTACATTTCTTTTCCTTTCTAGCCATATACTTTCACATTCTGTAGGAGACTGCGGTTCACCAAATTATCTTGTTGATACTTTAATGAACCCTGAAGATGACCATCGATTTAGGTGAGATTTGCATTTTGCTGAGGAGTTAAAATACATCAAACTTTTACTCTTGCAGGGCGACAAGTTGGCAACAGATCAGGTGTCACGGGTCGGTCTTATTGAGGTGGAGTGCTACAAGGCTGTAAAGAAGGCAACATTTGTGACGAGGAGAAAGAGAGATCTCCTCTTTGACCAGGCCAACAAGAACGACTGTTTTGTTGTCACACAAGGTATGGGATCTGTAATAGTTGATGGGTAGGCCATTGTCACAGTAATAGTTGATGGGTAGGCCATTGTCACAGTAATAGTTGATGGGTAGGCCGTTGTCACAGTAATAGTTGATGGGTAGGCTGTTGTCACAGCAATAGTTGATGGATAGGCCGTTGTCAGAGTAATAGTTGATGGGTAAGGCCTTTGTCACAGTAATAGTTGATGGTTAGGCCTTTGTCACAGTAATAGTTGATGGTTAGGCCGTTGTCACAGTAATAGTTGATGGGTAGGCCGTTGCCACAGTAATAGTTGACGGGTAGGCCGTTGTTACAGTAATAGTTGATGGGTAGGCCGTTGTCACAGCAATAGTTGATGGGTAGGCCATTGTCACAGCAATAGTTGATGGGTAGGCCGTTGCCACAGTAATAGTTGATGGTTAGGCCGTTGTCACAGTAATAGTTGATGGGTAGGCCGTTGTCACAGTAATAGTTGATGGGTAGGCCGTTGTCACAGCAATAGTTGATGGGTAGGCCGTTGTCACAGCAATAGTTGATGGGTAGGCCGTTGTCACAGCAATAGTTGATGTGTAGGCCATTGTCATAGTAATAGGTGATGGGTAGGCTGTTGTCACAGTAATAATTGATGGGTAGGCTGTTGTCACAGTAATAGTTGATGGGTAGGCCATTGTCATAGTTATAGGTGATGGGTAGGCTGTTGTCACAGTAATAGTTGATGGGTAGGCTGTTGTCACAGTAATAGTTGTTGGGTAGGCTGTTGTCACAGTAATAGTTGTTGGGTAGGCTGTTGTCACAGTAATAGTTGATGGGTAGGCTGTTGTCATAGTAATAGTTGATGGGTAGGCTGTTGTCATAGTAATAGTTGATGGGTAGGCTGTTGTCACAGTAATAGTTGTTGGGTAGGCCGTTGTCACAGTAATAGTTGATGGGTAGGCTGTTGTCACAGTAATAGTTGGTGGGTAGGCTGTTGTCACAGTAATAGTTGATGGGTAGGCTGTTGTCACAGTAATAGTTGATGGGTAAGCTGTTGTCACAGTAATAGTTAATGGTTATGCTGTTGTCACAGTAATAGTTGATGGGTAAGCTGTTGTCACAGTAATAGTTGATGGTTATGCTGTTGTCACAGTAATAGTTGATGGTTAGGCTGTTGTCACAGTAATAGTTGGTCTTGTCACAGCAATAGTTGATGGGTAAGCTGTTGTCACAGTAATAGTTGGTCTTGTCACAGCAATAGTTGATGGGTAAGCTGTTGTCACAGTAATAGTTGATGGGTAGGCCGTTGTCATAGTAATAGTTGATGGGTAGGCCGTTGTCACAGTAATAGTTAATGGGAAGGCTGTTGTCACAGTAATAGTTGATGGGTAGGCTGTTGTCACAGTAATAGTTGATGGGTAGGCCATTGTCACAGCAATAGTTGATGGGTAGGCCGTTGTCACAGCAATAGTTGATGGGTAGGCCGTTGTCACAGTAATAGTTGTTGGGTAGGCTGTTGTCACAGTAATAGTTGATGGATAGGCTGTTGTCACAGTAATAGTTGGTGGGTAGGCCGTTGTCACAGTAATAGTTGATGGGTAGGCTGTTGTCACAGTAATAGTTAATGGGAAGGCCGTTGTCACAGTAATAGTTGATGGGTAGGCTGTTGTCACAGTAATAGTTGATGGGTAGGCCGTTGCCACAGTAATAGTTGATGGGTAGGCTGTTGTCACAGTAATAGTTGATGGGTAGGCTGTTGTCACAGCAATAGTTGTTGGGTAGGCCATTGTTACAGTAATAGTTGATTGGTAGGCCGTTGTCACACTGATGAAACTTTATTGTGCTGGTGGGTGCAAATTAATGTAAAATAAATCTATGGGTGTAAGTGATGTAAATACTAGCCGCAATATACCGCTTAGCTAAACAGAAGACCTCTTGAGCTCAATCAATTGAGTGTAAGACTGGTAAGCCAGAGGTCCCAGGTTCAATCCCTAGCTGAGTCAGTGTTTTAAATTTAATAAATCATGCACTCTGTTACAAAAAGAATATGTTGCTGTTTTTATGACATTGATGATTTCATCATTTCACTTTTAATGTTTTTTTTTTGTGTTAAGATTAGTAACTGCTGCAACTTAAACCAAACTTGGTATCTATAGCAAGTCTTCAAGGACTCAGAGTTGTACATTTTTGCATGCTGTACTTTTTTTTGTATATTGAGTTGCATTTTTGAAAGTTTTCAATATTAATTCCTTATTCTGTATTTTGGAATTTAATTTCACTCAATAAACAGCTATTTCAGTATTTCGAAATTCTATCACTTCCATCCATGTACTTTTATATTCATACTTTTGTTGCTCTGAAAATGATGTTTAACCAGCTAGTCCTTTATTTGATATGTTTGAAGCATTCAGTGATTTCTACTCAATACTCTAGGGCAATACCTGATGGCGACCACCAAGGCTGGGAGAGTCCTCAAGAAGCGCCCGACCACTAAGATGACTGACCACTGGACAATTGAGCGCATGCGTAGTCGGCAGAGTGTGAAATATGTGACCTCACAAACTCTTGCTGATCTTGGAATTTCCATCGTTCCCATCCCCTTCCCCACCAATCCCACAACAGAAAAAGGCAAAGAAAAATCTGTTAAAAAAGAAATATGTACTAAACCAGTGAAGCAGGAAACCCAGGGTCCTTCTAGGGCCTTAGCCCCAGACAAGGGTCCTTCTAGGGCCTTAGCCCCAGACACTCGCATCAAGTTTCTAATTTGACTGTAGTACTGCATTGACTCTGTAATCATTTATATTTACACCACAAACTGATTATCTATTGCATGTTATGGTATGGCATTGTCCATCCATCCATCCGTCCGTCTGCCCAACTTAAACTTCTATTTGTCCCACATTCCCCTTCTACATTTTCGACCATTCTCTTTGAAACTTGGTATACATTACATGTATTTTCATGAATTGAAGTTTTTTTCTTTGACAAGAATTTTGTTTCAACAATTTTTGCAAAGGTTAACAAGCTTTATTTCAGTAAATGACTTTTTGTCTGGAGATTTACATTTTTTTTTTTTTTTTTTACAGATTTCTTTGATAATTGCTATACAGTATAATTACTACATGAAATTGTGTTTGCCTGGAAGAATTTTGATTCAATTATTTTTGTAAAAATAGTATTGCCATTGTTTATTTCAGTATGATATTTTGTCCAGAGATTTCCTCCTAAATTTTCAACTTTGAATGCATTATCTATGATCATGATATAAAGTTTCTGTTTACACGAAAACATTTTGATTCAACTATTTTTGCAGAAGTTATTGCCCTTTGTTTATTTCTAATACTTGCACCTTGTCCAGAGATACCCTTTTACAGTTTTCTATCAATTTCTTTGAAACTTGGTAGACCCTTTAGTCATGATATTAAGTTGTGTTTAATGAGTTGGAGATTTTGATTACTAGTTTTCCTCAAATTGTTAGAAAATTGAACATTGTCTTTGTAGTGAAAGGTGAGATTTATAACATGCCACCTAGCAACTTTTAGGGTAATGCAAATATTATTATAATGCAAGACACTATACAACACTACATGACATTAGACATGTGTACATTGCTCTGCCCTGCTGTACTGTTCTTCAGCATCTCATTTGACGTAAATCACATCCATCTGACTCTCATTTACATACATGTACTTCATATTCCAGAAAGTGTTTTAGTCTAGTCATAATGAAGTCTTTTTCTTGGGGATATTAAACAATCAAAGTGTAAACAGTTTATTAAGATTTCCAAAAAACAATGGCAACTGATTCGAATAGCTTGGTTGCAATGATAATGGAATGAAAACCTCTTGATTGGTCAGAATTTAGATGATGTATGATTTCGCCAAAAATTGGTACATAAGGGTTTTGAGGGATGCTAATCATAGTGGCAATAGTTTTTTTTTTTAGAAGTGGTTGTCATAGTAATGAAATGGAAGCCTTCCGATTGGTTGAAAATGCTAATATTATCAGATTTTGATGAAATTTGGTATGAAGTCGTTTCCTTATACTTCAAATAGAACTGGGACATCTATTTCTGGATTTAAAAGAATACTGCTATTTGGCTATCTTTTGATTGGTGGAAATTAAGATGTTAAATTTCGACGAAAGGTAGTTTTTTTGGAGGTTTATTATCAACTGCAGGGGTATTTTTTGGGAACTTAGGTAGACATTGTTACTATTTTCACTTGTTACTATTTATTTGTGTGTGTTTATTTTTGCACTTTCATTTCTACACATCAGAAAAATGATTTAGTTATTATGTGCGTCAAGATTGTTGGTATGTGTATATAGGAACGTGTGTAAGTTGGTACAGTGTATGTGTTATAAGAATTAGGCAGACCTATTTTGTACATTCTAAGTTATTGCTTGAAAAACTAAGAAAATTATTATTATATATTGTTTAATATCCATCGCTGAACCAGAAGATATTAATATTGACAATCAAAGAATAATTTGTTTGAGAAGTACACAATTGAGTTAATTCTTCATAATAAAGGTATTTGACGACAAGCTGGTATATTTTCCTTGTTCATTTCACTGAAAAAACTTGTCCACCTCATAAATAATCATGAATCATGTCTTGAGTAAATCGTAACAGTTGTCTTTCAGTTGACTTTATTGTCAATAATCACAAACCTGTCGTATAGAAATCTGATTATTTTAATGCCAATATTACAATTTGTTTATTGCACATCATTGATATGATATCATGCTCATGAAATCTCACACATTTCATTTAATGTAATTATACAAAATAAAAACTGTCCCCATGAAGTATGTAAGGAGGTAAATGTACATGTACAGATGTCATGTTAATCAAGAGTTTTAGTGACTAAGTCCTTCATAGTATTTGGTCGATGTCAAATTTTAATAAGATAAACAGATAAACCTGATAACCCATCAAATGATGCATATTTTCTCAGCTTGCTTTACAAATATTCTTGAACTACAAACCATCAGTGATATAAATCACTATCACAGAAAACAAACTTTTAAGTGTCCACCTTCCCCAATAAAAAGAAGAGATATACGTATATTAATTACTGTCCATTAATTTTGGCTGGATCACCAAGTGTGGCATCCCAGATTTTCATTTTGTCTCCGCCAACAGAGTTCTTTGTTTTAGCCCATTTGTCAGCAGATTTGTCTCCATGGGGAACACCAAACATGGCATCACCAAGGTCGGAGCTTAACTCAGCCAATATCTTAGGGTCTTTGTAGTGTGTCACAGCTTGTGCCATAGCAACTGCCCGCTTTGCGGGATTTGAACTTTTGAAAATTCCAGAGCCTACGAACACACCATCCACCCCAAGCTGCATCAAAAGGGAAACATCAGCTGGAGTAGCTGCAATAGAAAACACGTTTAACAGTAAGGTATTGGTTGATAGCATATGCAAAATTAAAGATTGAATTCAATCAAATATAATATGTTTCAAGACTTGAAAAATTTTATTTCAAATAACTTCAACAATATTAGAAAATGGGGAACATAATATCACATAATGATTATAAGAATATTAGAAAATTGAGAAACATTTACATATATAAAGTCACAAGTACTGTATTGATTTTCATAATATCACAGGTTTAATTTCAGATCAAAGATCATGCACTTAACTATGACCGGTTAAAATGATGGAACCAGTTACCTTATCCGGCAATGTTACCTAATCATTAGTAGATGGTAAGATTCACCGTGTCTAGTTTTACGGGACTAAAGGAGGCTTTATTTACCTAGGCCCCCTGCGGCAAAGTTGACTACAGGAAGTCTTCCCAGCTCCGCGGTCTTTTTGAGCAGATCGTGTGGCACCCGGAGCTCCTTAGCGTAGTTATATAATTCAGTCGAGTCCATGGCACTGGCTAACTTGATCTGCTTATTGATTGTTCTGGCATGTTTAACAGCTTCAGAAACATCCCCTTTAGTGAGTAAAAGGTCAATTCAATGACTGATGCATCAAAAAAGAATTAGAGTGACTAGGTATGATTAAGCCATGAAGAATTTCTTGGTATGAAAAAGTAAAGTTAGAGCTTTGAAAATATAAATGAAATGAACATAGCCTTTATTCAATATCATTTAAAAGTTCATCATAGGTCAGGGAAATTTAAATTTGTATAAAGCTAGAGATTATAGAAGTTCTAGAATGATATGAATATATGCACTATGAAAATTCAGTTCTACACACATGATAATGTTGACTTGATAATTTCTATACATAAGAGATTGTGACTTGAAACATGTCCTATTTTACTTGTCAGTGTAGTAACAGGTTCATACCAGTGCCTGCTTCTCCCTTTGTCCTGATCATGGCAGCACCCTCGGAAATTCTCCGTAATGCTTCACCGAGGTCACGTGCTCCACAAACAAACGGAACCTCAAAATTGTGTTTGTTGATGTGATTCACCTCATCTGCTGGCGTTAAAACTACAACAAAATAATCATAGAATTTACATTACACAAATACAGGTACAAAATTAGTATTATTTTACCTATCAGCTAGTCTTGTCTGGTTTACACATAAAGGTTGAAGTGTGCTTCTGTGACTAACCTAACCTTGTCAAGTTCTCAATCATGATGAAACCCACATGTATGTTCTAATACAAAATCCAGGCTGTTATACAATTCTACACGACTGACATCCAGACTTCATCCCCTTCTTTTCCCTTTAAGAGGAGCCGATGTGCCCAATCTATACCCATATTTTGGTATGAATATGAATAAAATTTCTTTATTCTGAGTTCAAAAATCCAATTACCAATTAGTGTAACTTCAAGAACAGCTTGTAGCTTTACAACATTGTGCTGTATTGAGGTAAAAATTTGTCTTCTTTTCTGAGGCTTGAAATTGTTCTTGTGTATGGTGGTTTTCATCTCCAGGGGCCTGAAAGTACACCTTTCCAGTCCCTGGGGCCAGACCCTGAGTAGGGGAAATATTTCTTCAAAAGCCTTCTCAATTCTGTATGAGCAAAAGGTTTTTTGTCCATGTTTTTCGTCTGAAGCATCTTGGAGTGAAAGGGAACCAAATTTTATAAATAGTGGGCCTGGCCCCACAAGGGCTGGAGGGGGAGCACAGAATAGGAGAAATACAGCAAATGTTTGAAGTCTGTTTTGCTTTAATCACTGCAATATCAATGTGAGTGATACAGGCCCACTTGGCCTCTTGTCCATCACCAACACTTGTCCTTATGAATGATAGAAATGCCTTAGTAAGGCAATCATTTTCTAGCACTGATGGTCTACTTTATGAAAGAACTGCTTTGATTAGGTAAGCATTTTATAACACTGATGTTTTAACTTCTGCTAAAACTGCCTTAGTAAGGCAAACACTATCATAACCCTGATGCTCTACTTTCTAATAGAGCTGCCTTAATTAATATGGCAAACATTTCTTTAACATGGATCCTCTACCTTCTGATTCATCCACCATGTCCACTCCAAGAGCTTGCAGAATCTGGGCCTCTGCGAAATGACCAATCCTTGATTTAGCCATCACTGGGATAGTCACTGCAGCAATAATTCCCTTAATTTTCATTGGATCAGTCATTCTGGCCACGCCTCCCTCTCTTCTAATATCAGCAGGGACACGCTCCAATGCCATGACTGCACATGCCTAAAAACAGTATTATAGAACTATTAAAATATTGTCATTATGTACATGTAAATAATTTCAAGATGTTCAAATTTTTTTTTTAGTGATACACATGTTCAGATTTTGGTTATACTAACCCCAGCCTCTTCAGCAATTCGAGCTTCCTCTGGAGTTGTCACGTCCATTATTATGCCACCTTTGGCCATCTGAGCTAGGCCAGCCTTTACCTTGAATGTCCCTGCAAACGAGAAATTTATTACATACCGTGGAGTCTTACTTTAGTAATATAGACAACTCTAGGACATGTTTTATAAGGTCTTGTATTTTCCCTGTAGTGTGAATTATTTTTGATCTACATCATTTGTTTGTATCATCTGGGTAAATTGAAACAATGGATTCCAAATATTTCAGTCATTTCACATTATGGTAACATAACATTATTATGATGCAACAACTTTTTATCAGACTTCATTATGACATTTATAGCTGAAATGAATAACTACATGATGTGAACACACTGATCTGCAGTTATAACTCCTAGCCTGTGATAACCCATGACGTCATGTAACTTACTGGCTTACCCCTACATGACTTATATTGCCAACTATAGTCATGTTCTGTCGGCTGAACTTAGTTACTGGTTTAAATTTACTACCTACATGACTTCGCCCCTTGCTAGGTTTTATCTCACCAACTACGTTAGAGTCATTGTTCTGTAGACTTTAGTAAGTTACTGGTTTACCGCCTACATGACTCCACCTATTGCTAGGTTTGGCATTGTTGTCTATAGTTGTGTTCTGTTGGCCTTAGTTAATTACTGGTTTACTGTCTATATCACGCCTATTGCTAAGATTCGACTCATTGTTTTGTCAGAGTCCAGCTTTTACAACAGTACTTACCAGTCTGTGTAGAGACAGCGTCCTTCATTGTGAGATTAGTGACATCACAGGTCACACCTGTTACAAAAATTAAAAACAATTGATGAAAAGGTCAAAACAATTTATACCGACATCACAAGAGACATTGGATGTGATGCGACTAAATTGGTTTGTGATGTGACTGCATTGGTTGTGATGTGATTACATTGCTGGTTATGCAACTTCGTTGGTTATGATGTTGGTTGTCATTTGACTTCATTAGTTGTGACATGACTACACTGGTTTTGATGTGACATGTGGGTTGTGATGTGACTAAAATGGTTGTGATATGAGCATTGGTTGTGATGTGACATGCGAGTTGTGATGTGACTACATTGGTCGTTAAGTGACAATGTTGGTTATGACATGTTTAAACTGGTTGTGATGTGACTAAACTGGTTATGATGCGACTAAACTGGCTGTGATAACTATTATGGTTGTGCCATTACTAAACTGGATGTGATATGAGCATTAGTTGTGATGTGACTGAACTGTTTGTGATGTGACTACACTGGTTACAATGTGACTACATTGGTTGTGATGTGACTAAACTGGTTGTGATGTGACTACACTGGTTCTGATGTGACTAACTGGTTGTGATATAACTAAACTGGTTGTGGTGTGATTAACTGGTTTTGATGTGACTTACTGGTTTTGATGTGACTAACTAGTTGTGAATCTGTGATGTGACTAAACTGGTTGTGATGTGACTAAACTGGCTGTGATGTGAATGCTCTGATGTGACTATTATGCTTGTCACATGACTACACTTTTTTATGTGAACATTGGTTATGATGTGACTCAACTGGTTGTGGTGTGACTAAATCTGTTGTGATACGACTACTTTGGATGTGATGTGACTACACTGGCTGTGATGTGAGCATTGGTTGTGATGTGACTAAACTGGTTGTGATGTGAGCATTGGTTCTGATGTGATAAAACTTGTTCAGATAACTGGTTATGATGTGACTAAGCTGGTTGTGGTGTGACTAAATTTGTTGTGATATGACTACATTGTGCATGATGTGACTACTTTGGTTGTAATGCGACTACACTGGCTGTGATGTGACTAAATTGGCTGTGATGTGACTATATTGGTTATGATGTGACTTAATTCGTCGTGATGTGACTACATTGGTTGAGATGACTCACATGGTTATAATGTGACTTAACTGGTTATGAAGTGACTAAATTTGTTGTTGTATGACTACATTGTATGTGATGTGATTGGTTGTGATTTGACTAACTTTGAATGTGATGGGACTAAATTGGCTGTGATGTGACTAAGCTGGTTGTGGTGTGACTACATTGGTTGTTATATGACTACATTGTATGTGATGTGATCGGTTGTGATTTGACGAACTTTGAATGTGATGGGACTAAATTGGCTGTGATGTGACCACATTGGTTGAAATGACTTACATGGTTATGATGTGACTAAGCTGGTTTTGGTGTGACTACAATGGTTGTGATGTGACTACAATGGTTAAGATGACTCACATGGTTATAATGTCACCAGGTTATGTGACAACACGGTTACGATGTGACTCCATCGCTTGTGAATTGACAACACTGATTGCAGTACTAGTGTGACAAAATAGTTTGTGTGACTACGTACATATACGTGCGTTGATTGTGATGAACACGGCTGGGACGCCCTATGATGTCCTTCATTAAAATCAATATCTTCCTGTTTTTAACCGATTTTATAATTCATGAAAAGTCATTTTTATTTATGTATTTCGTAATATCGCTTACTAAACCTACGCCATATATCCATGCTCTTTTGACTTACCGTCGCCTGTATATATTTTGCTATTTCTTTTATAAGGAGACGAATTAATATAAGCTTTAGGCTTGTTTTCGAATCCTTACATTCATGTAATGTGTACAACTTTGCTGTTTACAAAATAAAATACTGTTTAAACCAAACCTACGCCAGTCCTGGCTGTTGTAAAGCATGCGTAAACAATCTTGTATCTTATTACATGCGACATGGCCTGACGTTGTTTTAGACCTCCAGTATATCGATATAAAAGAGTGACAAAATGGCTGTTATTTAACATCAACACTTGTATAAGTATGGATACACGTGGTCCGTGTCGTAAAGCTGTACGCGTACACTACTCACCATTTACAAGCTTTCCTGTCTCGGCCATTGCTCTGTTTGTCTCCGGTATATTACAGATGTGTTTTACTGGCGGACTTGTCGTCGATAGTCACTCACCGGAACTGTATAACGTGTGTAGAGCACTTCACGGTCGAGGTCTTTAAGTAAGGAATTCGATCTACGCTACCTTTTAAATAGTCCGTATAAAACCTAGAACTGCCTATATTAGCCTACTTTCAACCAGATAAAATAATTCTGACGCAATTCCACATTTATGATGATCTGACCTGCATCTGCCAAGTTCAACTCCGCCAATGGTAGGACCCTTTTATACCAAGGACAACTGATCGCGTTTGTTTGTGTACCGAACAGTTTCGTAACACGTGTTTTGTAAGACAACATATACAAGTTACATAAAGTTTGTGTTTGGCGTAGGACTCTGTCGACAGGTAAGAGATTTAAACTATTATAACCATTTCTGTCGGGAATTTACAGCTGTACAATGCACTCATTGGCAGTACATATCGAGGAAAATTTTAAATCTGGTTTTAATTACCAGATCTATACAAGTGCCTGTGAATGCACTGTATGAAACACATTTTGAGTTATAACTTATAAGTCGAGACTTGTCAGTTTCATGATAAGAATTATAATTTTGTATGACATTGATATAATATGACAGTGATATTTTCACTGAGAGTGTATGATATGCTTCTTGTGGCTTATGAAACCATGACTTATATTAGCTAAGCCTAAAACAAAGTGATGAAACCTAGTCTACAAGTGGACTAGGCGGGCCCATATCAGTTAGAATTTTAGATTGTGACTAAAGAGTTTCAAAAGGGAGATAATTGAACTAAGCCATTCAGCCAAGGAACAGATCAAATTCGAACCAAATATTTTAATTCCTACGGAAATTGTCTAAACTACAGAATCCAGAAACATAATTCGTGACTAGATACATTGACTTAGGTGTTGATATATATAGACAGAGACATATATATGTCTCTGATATAGATAACTTAAGTCCGTGCTTATATTAACGATCTTGAAACACAACATATGGCTGTGACCTTGAACATCTTGGTTAATGATCAATAGCTACAACAATGTACATATATTTCACAAATGGGTGATTATTTTCATATTTTCCACAAGTGAAAAAGAGAAAACGATTCAGGAGTAAAATAACGGGACAATAATGAATTCGCCAAACAAAGGCCCAGTAGGCCTGTACCACTCGCGTGTTCATAAAAAAATAATTTTGGTGTTGGATACGGAACCCAAATTGACATAGCTCAAAACTATCATTCTACACTCCTCGGTAATGGTTTATTTCGAAATGTAAATTTCTGGAACTTATTCTCCGTTCCTATCGCAAAATCAAAACAATTTGATATTCTATATATTCTCTAGTTTATAAAATTCTATCGAATTGACGATAACACATGAATAATTTATATCATCATATTCAAACAAAACAGACAATGCCAAGGCTAATGGCTTTTTTTTAGGGAATATTGCAATATAGACTATAGGTATATAACCACGAGGAAAATGTATAACGTGTCTTATGTAACATAAATTATGTCGTATGTAACATAATCAATTATGTCTTATGTAACATAATCAATTTTGTCTAATGTAACATAATCAATTGTGTCGTATGTAACATAATCAATTGTGTCGTATGTAACATAATCAATTGTGTCTAATGTAACAATGATTTAATCTTGTTTGTAACTAGCATTTTAATCGGCTTATAAAATGTTATCAGTCCATAACGTAAAAAAAATGACGTTGCCGTTTATAACGTCGCTTTTTATTGGTGGATGGATCAGCGTAATGATTTGTAAGAGAAAATAGTCCATAAATGAAAATGAATTTTTGCAGGGCATAGATTAAATTATAAAGATTAACTTGAATATACATGTATTTTTATGTTATGGAGTTATAACACAAAAAATCGAAGTGTAAATAGAGTACACTCCGGATTTATTTCACCTCCATAAAATAAGAAATAAGTTAATCCTTTATTATGAATTATGTCCTTTGTGACATGAGTATGGAGTATGCTATTATGATATTAATACTCTTTTCTAGGATCAAAGATGCCGCCCTCTGGACTTAACGGAAACCAAAAACGACACAGAAAAATCGGCATTCTGGAGGTTCAGGGTGCATTTCAAGAACACAAGGTGGCTCTGATGAGGGCCAAAACATGTATGCATGTGAAAACAGAACTTGAAGTGGTGGAGGTTCGCCATCCAGACCACCTAGTGCCCGACATGGACGGTCTGATTATACCGGGAGGCGAGAGTACCACTATTAGTCTATTCCTGAAAAGAAACAATATGGAAGAGCCTCTCCGGAACTGGATACAGACAAAAGGTCACGTGGTGTGGGGAACCTGCGCAGGGATGATCCTTTTATCAAGGTTTACCGAAAACCAAAAAGACGGCGGACAACCAACGGTAAGTCGTATCCGGCACATATCCAGTTCTCAGGATATTCATACGGATTATTTGTATTGATAAGCGTATGTTACACCTGACGTTTTCATTACAAAATGAATATCGATTGTATATAATATCAAATTATTTAAGTGTAACATATGGTGCCAAAACACAGGGGCCTGAGGATTGAGACACGGAGTGTATGTCGAGACCCGACGTGATGTTTTGGGAGTTATAGGCAGTTGTCGTGTAGTTACAAAATTACACTGTAAACACTATCCCAGTGGTAATTGTCTTATTCATGTACTTTGTACTTTACTTTTTACAATAGGAGATGTCCCGACATACTTACTGTGACTTGATTCACAGAACCCTGTTAAAAATGGAAATATCATGCGACATTTCAACAGCTTGTGACATATGGCGCGGGAAGGATGTCATAATTAAATATTTCTGCCTGGGCAAAATCGAATATTGCTTAGGCAAAAATATTTAATTATGACTCCTTCCCGCGCCATAGATCTAGAATCTTTTGTTCTACCCTGTCACATAAACCTGATCGGGACTATTTCAGTTATTAAACATGATACTTGTACGACAACGTGCACACTCAATTTCAATCAACCACAGTACAAAATGAAATAAACAAGACGATTTGTTTAGGTGTTTAGTTCTAATAGAAAAGGTTTCACAGGGACTGCATGTGTACGCGATATACTCATCATGTAGGCATGGAGCGCATAATGAGTATATGCTCATATGAAACCAACTCAAACACTTACTGATTGATAGTTCATATTACGTGTATTGCGAATTTTATTGTTATTTGGTTTTTCTAAAAACTTCGCGTTTAATTTCAGTCAGTTATAACTTTCTGACGAAACGTTTCGCGCGAGGCAAGTGTGTACAAAGAACTAAAAGTATCTTGCGACTCCAGAAAACGGATTATCTCGTGTAGATAATCACTCGCCGTACCACCACTGATTACGGAATGTTCCTCCTCTGTCTCTATTTTCTCCTCGTCTTCACTGTCCGAAACATTCAGAGCGTCTTTTACAACATCTGCATTAGTCATCTCCGTAGTATTACTGAGGAAATCGGTCGCGGTGACCTTGACCCCGGGAGCGTCGTTTTACTGCTATTGCGAAACATACAAACATCGATAAAACAACTCACTTTAATCAGAAGTCATCGAAAACACAACTCAACAATTCAATAGCCGTACACATATATACTAGAAATGTACCATCGAGCGCCTCTCGGTGACACGGTCGTGATCACCAGGGCATGACTTACCTACTTCGGAAGATGGGTTCGTACTATAGTGTTAAAATAACACGGAATTTCAGCCGACGGGACCGCTAAATTGGATCGTTATAGACAATATTTCGCTGCGTGAAATTCGCACTATAATTATAGAATTACATAGAAGTAAAATCGCTATTTATAAGCGTGTTCGTACTAAACGTGTTTTACTGTATGTTAACATGTCGAAAGCTAGGGGTTGCGTTCTTGATCAGGTACATTGTATTTCGTCAGAGATTATATGTGAGCGCAACCTATCAAGATAAATGTCTACTTGACCGATATGGCCGAACTCTAAGGTTGCATTGGTTAGAGAAACAGAACCACTTGAGCGAACGACCAAGAGCAAGATAAAGCAAAGTATTGCAACATAAGGTATTAGGGAAATAAACATAATATACATTTTCCCTGTTGCTGAATTTTGAGTTTTCGAGAAGGGATTACAGCATTTTGATGTTTAGGTGAATGGGTTATCAAAAAGTTATATGTACTGTGAAATCAGTAAAGAACTTCTGATTTTATGTCTGGTCGTTTGTCCGGGAGTTTTGTTACCATATATTTTCCTTTTTTTCTAGCGATTTGGACGTAACATATACCATGCCTTGGGGTTAAAACATCACAATTTGTCGCCAAACTCCTTTGTTCCTGAGTTTTAGTCGTCACATTATCTTATTCTGCAGTTTAGATCGTCATTCAACTTTGATAAGTACTTTCGGTCACCCCCTTGTTTATGAGTTTAGGCTATCACAAAACCTTGTTCGGTACTTTAGATCATCAAACAACCTTGTTCGGGAGATTAGATCGCCATACAATCTTGTTCAGGAGTTTGGGTCGTCACACTCCTTTGATCTGGAGTTTAGGTCGTTCAGGAGTTTTGCTCGCCATACTCCTTTATTCAGTACTTTATGTCGCCTCACTCCCTTGTTCATAAGTTTAGGCTGTCACAAAACCTTGTTCGGGAGTTTAGATCGGCATACAACCTTGTTCGGGAGTTTTGGTCACCACACTCCCTTGTTCTGGAGGTTTGGTCACCACAATTCCTTATTCAGGAGTTTAAGTCGCCACATTCGTCATAGTCGTCACACTTCCTTATTAAAGAGTTTAGGTCGTCACAAAACCCTGTTCATAAGTTAGGCTGTCACAAAACCTTGTTCGGGAGTTTAGATCGGTATACAACCTTGTTCGGGAGTTTTGGTCGTCACACTCCCTTATTAAAGAGTTTAGGTCATCACACAACCTTGCTCTTGAATTTAGGTCGTCACACGACCTTGTTCATGAGTTTTGGTCGTCACCCTTGTTCATGAGTTTTGTTCGTCACCCTTGTTCAGGAGTTTTGATCGTCACCCTGATTCAGTACTTTAGGTCGCCACGTTCCCTTGTTCCTGTAATTTTGGTCGCCACGCTCCCTTGTTAATGTGTTTATGTCATTACACTCCATTGTTCAAGATATTTGGTCGTCATGCTCCCTTGTTCAGGAGTGTAGGTGGTCACAATGCCTTGTTACTGAGTTTTGGTCCAGTTCTCTTAAATACTTAATAAATCCAACAAAGTTTAGTCTAATATTATCATAGGATTCCTTGAAAACATTAAATCGCCATACTTTGCTACCAAAAATCACGCTTTGTCGCCACATAATTAATAATTCATCGTAATGAAATTAAGTAAAACCGTTTTAATGACATGCTTCTATGTTTAATTCTTATATGGGGTCGTTGAATTCACAAACACTAATAAAGTAAAAACGTTGTCGTTTCAGCTGGGAATGTTGGACACAGTAGTATCTAGGAACTTTTTCGGACGACAGGTGCACAGCTTTGAAGCGCAAGTGACAATCAAATCGCCATCACTGTCAACCAACATCCAAATGGATGCCTCAGATTCAAAATGTCATGGTGTGTTCATCCGGGCACCTGCCGTGCTTGAGACGACGAGTTCCGAAGTGCAAGTTCTTGCAGTGTTAGAACGAACAGAACAGAATGATGCCGTCATCGTTGCTGTGCAACAAGGTGACGTCATGGCGACAGCTTTTCACCCAGAACTTACTGAAGACCTTCGTTGGCACTTGTATTTTCTAACGATGATCGAAAAAGCAAAAGAGCAAGCCTAATAGTCACACAGAAAATGTGTTTAAGGTCATGATGTGGAATTGTACTGTGACTGAACACGGTTTTATAACATTCATATATTCAGGAGCTTCAGTAGTTTTATCCGTGGTTCATACAGATACGAAAAATCCTGGAATTTCAGTTTTTGTCATGAAAAGTCTTGGAATTCACTGTCAAAGACAAAATACCTAGAAAACTCTTTGAATTTACATCCTTCGTATTGGAATAAACTATTGAAGATGATTTAGTTTCCTAAAATATTAATAAAATCAAATTTTAAAACTGTAATTGTAAGACGTATTGTTTTTCCTTTGTCATGATTACTATGTGAATTGATTCTTGTATGTACTGTAACAGCATTGTCACTATGATCGGGATAGGACAACTGGTATTTTGTACAATGCTGTATAACTTTCTTGATTTCACCAAAAGTTGATCACTGTGCTAGAAAAGTCTTAGAAAAAACAGAAAGTCTTGGGAAAGTTTTGGAATTCGTGATATCTGAAACATGTTATCAACTGAGATGCTTTTATCGGAATTATCGATAACACGAATCTTCCATGCGAAACAGGTCAGGGCATTCATCGAGATGTTAACATTTTGAGACTAAGCATGCTGCCACTCTACCACAGGTTTCCTTTTCTTTGTCGTTTTTTCGTCATAAAGTCAAAATACGAATAAATGGCTTTTATCAACTGCTTTTATTTTTTCCAACTGACTGATGATTCAGTATGAGACGATCTGTCACTTTACTATATATCGACTCCCTGTCTCGCTATAATCGGACGAAACATACAAAGTGTTCGGATGAATTGGTTAATGATTATTGTATTACATCGCATTACATAAGCCTTTGATCTCTGGACCAAACACTCGCTCATGAAAGTCTATAGCGGTATATTTATACACACAAAAATAAAAAATAAAAATAGAGCAGTTAGATTATTAATAATGATAGCCATTTAGAAAATTAAAATATTGAACGTGTTCCAACATAAAAGTTCATATTATTTTTGGACGAAAGAGCAAAAACAACGCGAGTTTGGTGTACCCTCTCAATAATGTTTCGGTCGACTTGTATTATGTTAAATGAATTTGATTACCAATTCAATCATATTTTTGGAGAAGTCGTCTATAAGTTGGAAAAACTTGCTGACTAATCCCTTTGTCATTATTATATGTCAATAAAATATGTTTAAACTAATCATATTTTTCTGAACTATTACTTGTTTTTTAATTGAGGCCATGCAAGGGCGGTGTGCTTCCGGTGACTCTTCGGCAACCAAACATTCAATTCAATTCACTTTATTACCTTTGGCTTGACAGTCAATCAGAAGTACCATACCATTTACCCCGCTAACCAATGGTGTTCAATGTGGTATTCTCAGTATCGTATTGAACACCATTGCCTAGCGATGTTGCATTTACCCGAAATGAACTTAATTGATGGTAATAGTGGAATTTCATCAGGGAAATACTGGATACTTTTGACTACGGGAAAGCAATAATATACCACCTGAAATTAGATTACCACTCTTTTCTACGTTTACTTTGCAATACGGAAAGCTGACATGGGGGATACCCCGGCAACAGAAAACTGTACCAAACTAGCGGATTTCTTATCTTATTTTAATCCCTCATCCGACCCAATATTGGGGAACAGTGAGAAAGGGGGCGAGAATAATTTGTTATTGGATATCATAAGGAGTTGGTAGCATCCGTGTCAAGTTTTCGGAACTGAAAAGTAAAATCGATGAGGATATGTTTAATGTGTGCTGAAAATTTAATGATTTGGCATACTAATTCATTTCGATCCTTACTTAGATCCCAGGTCCTAGCCTCGTCTGTCAATACATCCAATGTATATTGGATGTATTGACAGACGAGGCTTGGACCTGTGCTTAGATAAGGGGCACCGTGTCCTTTCATACGATATGTTCATAATTTTATGGCAGGGATATGGGTACTATGGTCCACGGGTTATATATATCATGTATATATTGTTAACCATCAAAGGAACATCCGGAATCTGCTATTTCTGTTTGTTTATGGACACTGTATTACGTAACTTGTGCAATTGGGAGCCGTCAGCACTTTCCTTAAACGAGTGCCGATTGTATCACGGTGAGGAAACTACGTCACAATCGTTGCTAAGAGAACAACAAGATGGCGGATGCATCTCTCGCATTTCGTTAAGTCTGTCTTACTTTTACTCTTATCCCGGGACTTCCCATTTACCGATATGGTTGAAAGTACATCTGATGCATCCAAGATTCTTTGGCTGGCAACAGATTATTCACAGACTATGTGGTTGTTTCAAACATTCAAAGACCATAATCATATTCTTGTAACTAGGAATGACGATGCTTTCGTTAGGACGTTGTTTCATCCGACAATATAGCTTAGACGGAATATTGAAATTGGATAGTGTCATAAAAACGTTCATTTAAACACAATTACCCTATTTACTAGTACATCAGCGTTTTTGGTTGAAAAACGGCAAATGTTATTGATGGTATTTCTGTGACGATTATTGCTAAAGTTTGCGTTGTCCTGACGAAAAATCGTCTTTGTCAACAATCCGTTGCCAGTCAAAGAATCTTGGATGCATCAGATGTACTTTCGACCATATCGATATCTGGGAAATCGCGGGATAAGAGTAAACAGTAACAATCGACTTGCCGAGAAGCGAGAAATGCATCCGCCATCTTATTGTTCTCTAATGTTTGTGACGTAGTTTCCCCACCGTGTATTTGAATGTTGATTTTCCTCTTTTGTACGACAACATGCGATAAATATCTATTTTGCATTTATAATAGCTGGGTTTCCATATAAAGGTATGTTCAATCAAATGCGTTTGCAGCTGGTTAGTATTCATAGAAAAACAATATTAGCCCTAACCCTAAGTATGTCACCTGAGCTTTGCTCAAGTGACCTATTCTAATCGCCTTTTGTCCGTCGTCGTGCGTCGTCCGTCGTGCGTCCGTAAAACAATTTATATTTTCGACTTCTTCTCCAAAACCGCTAAACCAAATTCAATGAAATTTGACTGGAAGCTTCTATGGCTTAATGTCAATCAAAATTGTGAATTATATGGCCCCTACCCCAAATGGGGCCTGAGGGACGGGGCTACAAAGGGTCAAATTGACTTAAACTTCAAATATCTTCTTCTCTACTCTCAGATATGGTGGAAACAAATACTCTCATAGATGGAAGGGTATGAAGGTGCATTACCAATATTGTGAATTTCATGACCCTGGAGTCTCACGTTTGCCCATCGGGAGGGGATAAACTTTCCTATAGTTTATATTGGAAAATCACAATTTTGATTCGCTTGTTGGATTTCTATTGGAATTAATTCTAACTTTAACATTATCAGCATGGGATGACAGCTCGATGGTATGCACATGTTGGCCCGACTGACCCCCTAGGCTGATGGGCGGGGCCAAAAGGGTCAATTAAATTAACTTAAATACTTCAATATTAGAATACGCAGATATGGTTAGGGATAACTGCACAAAAACGAATCTGATTTACTTGGATCTGTTCAATTAGAAGCCTTAAGGATCATAACAGGTTTAAGAAAAGGCACATCTCACCACATACTCTACTCAGAAGTACAATTAGATACATTACAAACCAGAAGACACAATCACAAACTTACACTCATGTATAAAATCAATAATAAGTATACACCTGTATATCT
This sequence comes from Pecten maximus, assembly GCF_902652985.1. Lineage (NCBI taxonomy): Eukaryota > Metazoa > Mollusca > Bivalvia > Pectinida > Pectinidae > Pecten > Pecten maximus. The sequence goes on from NC_047024.1 coordinate 39,439,562, forward strand.
CTATAACATCATCCAACCATTCATATATACAAATAATAATTATAATTTTAGAAAATAAAGATACTTCAATGTACCTAATAACTAGAACTTACAATTATGATAACAGTTTTTTCCCCTCCACTATGAATTACTGGAACTCTCTTGGGGACTCTTTAAAGAAACTCTGTTTCAATTTCTAGCTTTATATCCAAACTAAAAACTGTATTTCCAACTATGAGTTCTGATATTTTTATTAATTGCAGCCTTCGCAGTCTTAATGTTGATTTATGTCAATTACGAAACAAAGTTAGTGATTTAAATTATGATAAATGTATGGATCATTTGGTTGATGATGGTTCTTGTACATGTGGTGCTAATATTGAAAATGCAATTCATTTTCTTCCAATGTCCACTTTACTTGAATATTCGACATCACATCATAACAGTTTATAACCTTCTAGGATATGTCAATCTTCATGTTCTATTATATGGTGTCATTGACTTGTCAACTGATTTAAATAGAATCATACTCTCCAACACTAGTTCTTATCTGAAAAAAGTAAACACTTTCAAAATTATATGTCTATATACTCATTTGTTTATATAAAAGTTCTATCAATTGAAAAAACATCATGAATACATAGTAGTATGAGAGTGAGTGAGAGAGAATGTGTTTTCTTTGTTTATATACATGTATATCAATTATTAACTTCTAATATTTTCCTACTACATACTATTTTTTGATACTCATATGCTCATTAAACTGGAAATATATAGGAAAGGACTAATACAGGCTGAGCCTGATGTCCAACCCCTTTTGCCAACACCAAATCTTGATGATATTCTATGTAAAAAATACCTTGTTATTATACTTGTGTTGAAATAAAATATTTTGAAAGAAAATACTTCAAAACTCAGGTGATTGTTACGGCCCATGGGCCTCTTGTTTCTATAAATATTAACTAGGTGCAAACAGCTGTGGTTCAATCTCGTTGAAAATAGATTTCAATACATAATATTATATCAATAATTTATTATCTCAAAATCGACACACCATGACATACACGTCCGTCTCATTCTCTCTTAGATACATCAAATCCGGATAGGATCCCGGAATTTTACCTACTAGTATATCAGACATAAATCTTGTCCTATTGGCTGCATCTGTTACCAGATTCACTTTGTGCTAAACTCTGCGCATGAGATATTCAAAAATGAAATAGGATTTCAATCTAATTAAAATCATATGTATATTTGCACTACGCTACTATCCGTATGTTCATACGGTCCACGGAGAGTAGCGTAGAGCAAATGTACATGGATCTGATTTTAATTAGACTGATGGGATTTTCACATATGTTTCAAGGCTCGCCAGAACACAGGGACTTGGCATGAATTCTCAACGCACGGTTCATATAAATTGTATGTGTTACCCACGGTGTATTCCCGTACACCTGTTGTTATCAGCGAAGCGAAACTGCTGGGTTGGACGCGGTCAAACACACGAGTTTTTGGATTTTTTTTATTATCATAATTTTTTACACGGCGTATAAATTGTATCTATGTCAAGCCTATTTTGTATGCATGCAGTGGAATGTGACATTTTCTTTCAAAATTTGTCAGTTTAAGCTTATAACATGTCGTTTCACCCGGGTACCGCTAAATGTAAAGTGATACTATCAACAGGTAACGATAGCTCATCCTCACCTTTAAAACGTCCCTCACACCAACATTACAATAAATAAGGTCCATATATAAAATACGTGCATGTTTGACTAAGTTAAAGTTTTAAATCATTGCTTTAATGACCAGGTGTCAGCAGGTTGATCAAGTTTATAACTGATGTAATATCTCCAAAAGATCGATGATGACTTCTTCTGATCTGGAAGGTAGCAGAGAGGTTGACATTTCTCTTTTCAACATTAGTGTTAATATCTTTCGATCTGTCCCCTTTGAGATGATGTGAACAAATGCGTTAAGACCAAGGACACTACAGTTTGTAATGAAAGATGAGTTGGTGTTTTGTGCACTTGGGGAAAATGTAACTCATACAGTCGTTATTAAAATGTTAACATGTGCAATATGTAATATATAAGCTTATGTGCTATTTTAGCAACATAAGATAGAATGTTCTCGATTGTTTGGTTACCTCGTAGAACAAAAAAAACAAAAACAAAAACAAACAAAAAACAAAAATGAAAAAAAAAACATCAAAAAACAATATGCGTCCGTCCAGAGACGTATATACCAAGTCTCTGATCCGTCCCATACCAAAACAGAAATGTATTATACAATATTAATTGAGTAATCAAAATGCCACTGAGAAAGATGTCAAAGCAAAGTCTACAAAGGTTTGAGAGAAATTGGTTGAATCAAATTGCCACTCCAGAAGACACTATTACGATGACTAGTTTTGAAGGGGCCTGTTCTGTGGGAGAAGATCTCCGTACAAATAGCCGAATCATATTGTTGGTCAGACCTGCATCAAGTTTGATTTAGTATTTTGTATATATTATATTGTTATTTCTATTTTGTTATTATTAACCTTGTAATTATAAAAGGGTTAACAAAGTTGATTTGAATTGAATGGAATTACTGTATAATGCACATATTTTCAATATGTGGATCTAGGCCTATTGACTCATCTGTAATCATCTTGGACTTGGGTCGGGAATATACTGAAAGATTTTATGAAAAATATATAAGATTGATTGAATTGTGCGTCTTTTGCACCTCCCACTCCAGATTTTGGCATATCTTAGACTTTTGATCTATTTCGAGTTTCAGTCGCCCTCTAACATAAACACTTCAGGCCCTTAGCATCACTGACGAGCAGTGTAAAGGATGAAACAGCTGTTTAGTGCAGTCTAATCCACTTCTGACGCTGAACAACCTTGTTGTGTTTAATTTGAATAGGAGTTATCTCTCTTTGTATAGTCCAAGGAATATGCATGATTAAAAAAAATGTGCGTATAGAGGTGTTAGTGTGTATTATATAAGCTAGCTAACATTGGAGGGTATACTGTAAATTATGAACGTAATATAACAAACATCATAAATGGAAATACTATGAATTTTAGAATAACTGCCATCATAACCGAGTAAATATGATGCTTGCTTCCTTCACGTGGCCTTTTAATAACAGTCGTCGTGGCCGCAGCCTCCAATATTTGGTAATTATTGCCATCACTAAAAATATAGGTCAGCGCTGTTGAAGTGCAAGAAGTTTTCCAAGTTTAATTAATTGTATTCCTCCCTCTTCTCCATACAAAATGTTATTTCAATAAATGAATCACTTAAAATTGGCCAATATTTTTATAATCATTAATTCATACTGTGCATGTGACTTCACGATCGAGAAAAAAAAAATAACATGAAAAATCTATAAATAGATTTTCTAAAAATTTACGATACATTCATTTAAACTAATTAAACCTTCACAGAATGCTGTATGTTATAGTTTTATAGTTTACTCTGAGACATATGACTGAAACACATTTAATGTGAATTGAATTCAGTTGGAAATTAGTTGTGTGTTATATATATCAAGATGATGTTATACCGATTGACTTTATATATATATAGCTCTATATAGTATATATGGAATTTATTATTAAACAAATATTTTCGGCGGGTATATGCCACAAGCCTTACATATAGTGCATCCTTTAATGAAAGACAGCTGAATCACTTAACGTCATTGGTCATGTATTTAGTAGGCCTACATGTAATCATTACACTGATCTGTCAAATTTGACAATTCATTAGGATAGAGGATTAAATGTAATTACATTCAATTAAATTCAAATTCTTTTTACAGTTGGTACATCATTAGATCTAATGAGCTATCCAAACCGACCCAAACAGTATACGTAAAAGACATGCACAGAAACAATATAGATAAAACATAAAAAAAAAATACATACAAGTGTATTTAGTACATTTTCCTGTATGGGAGTTTATGAAAAAAATGGAGATGTCATTATGTAAGGCAAATTAAAGGGGAACTTTAATTAAGATCCGAATCTATCTTCAGGCGATTACTTTTTAATGCTTAGTAACACTATAACAACATTATGACGTTTTACAACCAATTACATAATGGGGAGGTAATAATTACGTTACTGTATTTTAAGGTGTAACGCGACCGACACCAATATATATATATATATATATATGTAATACAGCTTTTAATGTCCACTATAAATATCCCTCTGTGGTCTTTCGAGGAGTAGCTGTACGTGATAACGTCGGCCCAGAGGATATGGTATTGTAGGCCACTATTCAATATCTCAAAACATTCATTACATGTTTTGAAGTACTTCAGAAACCTATAGCTAGATACCGGTAAACCAAATTGACAGGATACATAGGATGTCCAACATTAACTCTCTCAGGACTCCCATCCATCTCTGCTAGCGTTCGGTTAACCGTGGTTCATAAGCTCACGGTTCTGTTTGCTGTTTGTGGATTTTGGTTCGGTTCTAAATAAGTCGGTCGTTTTCGTCCGCATTGTAGCAAAGGCGTGTGCCTTTTGTGTTATATGATTGATATCTTTAACGATACACGCCTTTGACTATTAACTATGTAGTCGCGCATTCGCAATGAAAAACACGACTGTATTGGTTAGGATTGTTTACCTGACACCACAGATGGCGGCCAAACTGAAATCAGCTGTGTGGGAATATATCAATTTTATTAACAAGGATGGCGTTGTCGATAAGACAATAACTGAGTGCAATAATTGCAAAACGCAATTCATATATGCAACGGGATCGACGTCTTCAATGACGGCACACGTATCCTGTAAACGCGGCATAATGTTAAAACCCAGGGAGCCTACCGCAAGGACTACGAGGTCAGGCTCATGTCAAAGTTGTTGTTGCTTATGATCAGTGCTCACAGTATTAATGTTTTACAGTTTGATTAACAATTTATTTAAATATTTTCTAATCTAGTCAACAAATGACGCAGTGGCAGTATGGCAGAAAGTCAGAGATTTTGTCTTTCTTAAAAATTCAATAATGAATACCTTGAGATGAAGTTTTGTGATTTTTTTTACTGTTTTATTATTTGTTAGCATATTAAAAGTAATTTCAATGCCCATATGTTCTTTTAAGTTCTTGTTTAATTAAGATATGTAAAAAAAAAAAATTACAAGGTTGCCTGAACCAAACCGAAATAACCGAAAACCGACAAAAAAAATGAGAACCGAACCGAACCGAAAAAAGTCTGAACCGCGACACCCCTATACTACATACTACTATACCCATTCTACTTGTTTTCCTATTTTTTCATGTTAGCTGAAAGGCCGCAGGCTTTAATAGCAGACGTAAAACCATTAGATAAATAAATAAAAGGCTTTCAGATTTATTTGGGTTAAGGTGTTCCCATTGGTACAGCATTTGGACATGTTGACCTAATTGGCCCTGACCTTTGACCTATTTCAACTATATTGAAATAGGTCAAAGGTCAGGGCCAATTAGGTCAACATGTCCAGTAAATGGATTGTTTTTTATTGCTATATATATTAAGCAATAAAAAACAATCCATTTACTGAAGCCTATTTTCTAAGTAAATATAATAAACATATCATATTGTTTTGGTTTTTTTTGAATTAAATCAAATTTGCAATTAAATTAATAAAAAGCGTGTTCAATGATTTTTTTGATTTTTGATATAGCAACACACATTATGATAACAGGAAGTGTTTTACTTGTATATATGTTTTTATTTCCTGATGCCTTTATATACATAGCATTTCTGTTATTTTGAATATATTTTTTCTAATTCCTGAATCCTGATCCGTGTATGTACATACATCCGTCCCTATTATTAGTGACATTGCTGGAGAATTTTTCACAAACAAGTATATATCACGTATTTGTCCTAATGTCTGGGAAATATTATAAATCACTATTTAACATTCATTTGACTGTTGATGCATTCTTTCCAACATACTTTTAAAGTGAATATAGTGTATTTATGTAACATTGTGAAATCGATAGCCTACCTTGAGCTCCTAATTAGACTTGATATATGTAGAACTGATATGATCTATCTAACATACAGTAAGCTTTTAGTTTCTTATTATGCCTTCAACAAATTTTGCTACCCAGATAGGGATTTTATCGTTGAATGTATACATACTAAATGGTGATGATGGTGTATATATATATATGTTATATATATGGAAAATGTATCACCTGAAGACCTGAAAACATTATTGAAACACAGTTGTGTTGATTTTTAGCTCACCTGGCCATGGTCTAAGGACCACGGTGAGCTTATGCCATATTGTGGTGTCCGGTATCCGTCTTTCCATCCGTCAACAATTGACTTCTTCATATATATAACTGCTGATTGTAATTGAACAAAAGTTGACTGGTATAGCATCATTATGAGGTGGGGCTGACCCCACTGAGGGCTTAGAGCAGTGCCGAAAGGGGTCAATTTGGCTAAATTGCTAGCTAGCACTATATGAACTAATTATTTGGAAGGCAGTTTAGGGGATGAGGATAAGAAATCTATAAGAGTCCAGCTGACCCCCAGGGGACTAAGAGTTGGGGCTTAAAGGGGTCAATTTACTAAATTGATAAAAATAACTTTTTTGAAACTAAGCAATACATATGGCTCATATATGACTGCATGGTGGCGTCCTTATGGGATATAGACATTCAAAGTTGTATAAATTGAAATGGTGGGGCTGACTCCCAGGGGCCTGAGTGGCATGGCCAAAAGGGGTCCATTTGGCAATGATTGTTAATATTAATGACTTTTTCTCTTGAACTAATCAATGTATTACATTGATATTTCAGTGGAATCGTCCCTGGGAGGCTGAAATATGTTGAGATCAACCTGACCAACCACCACAACGTACTTATACATATAGCATAGCTGCGCATCAAATGATCAACATTTAGGTTTGTAGCGGATCTGAACTTTTATTCTTTACTATCACAAACAAAGATTAAGCAATGGATTCCTGGAGTCTAAGTCTTTGTCAATCACCTTCATGGTTCAACTTCAACATTGGTTGTTCTGTACAGCCACGTCTCACCCGCATTGTTTTTAACCTACTTACAAGAAATTCCAGTTTGGCTACCATGTATATGGAAGTTCTGATGATGTATCTTTACAAAAATTGTATCTTCAATTTGCAATAATGATCATATTATAACAATTTATTATAGATAATAATTTATCGGTATCAATTACAAATTAACTGATTATATAACTCTGTCTTACAGTTTTAAATATTGTTTACATTATTTTCAGGATGCCTAAGAAAGGTCAACCTGATAGCTACTGGGAGGGTGTGATGAAGCAGTATGCTGCTGGTAAATTTAAATTTTCCACTGGCAAGAAGCCTGGTAGCCGTAAATGGAAAGACACCATCAGAAAGATTGATGAATGTCCACGTCACCTTAAGATGCAGACAGTGGATCTGTTAGGACGGCGGATTTTATGTAAATGTGGTTACCATAAGGTATGTTGAATATGAACTTACTGTTTTTATGCCCTTAATGAATAACCAATATAGATTCATTTCTATACAGAATTATGTAAAGAAACAATGAGTCTGTTCAATTTATGAATATATTTCTGGATTTAAAAAAAAAAGTCTTTCAAAGAAAGTAAAATCAAAATGAGATGTTTTCTAATTTTAGTAAATATTTTTGTCTTAATTTCTACAAGCTTTGTTATATATATATATAATATTTTTTAAATTGTCTTAATCTGTTTATAGAAACATATAAAAAAATAGATATGTATAACGTTTTAGAAAAATGTTGCAGAAGACCTACATTTCTTGGAGAAAAGGTATTGGTAGGTTTTCAAAGGAGGTTGTATTATATATATTTATCTGTTTCTGGTGTGTATATGGGCTTTCACATACTAATGGCTTTCTTGCAGTATTATTGGCTTTGGTGTGTAGTTTTTTGTTTAGCTTTCACCCTTCTTACCTCATGTTCCCTCTGAGGGACACGTCTTTGCACATATCAACCAGCTATGAGCTAGTAAACCACATATCTTCCAATCAGTATTTCCATAACCCTTTGCTTGATTGATATTTCAGTATGTGTGTTTATCACTAATAGTAAGTGACCAATAATGCATTCTTGTGACTGTGATATGTAGGGACAACACTGAAAACTCTCAAAAGTTATATAGCGGAAACACTGAAAACACTCACACTTGTGATGTCGCAAACCAAAATCTTTAGCAACAAACAGCTCAGTACTGATTAGCTATGACAGGCATGTAAAAAAAAGTAAGTTTTGACAGTTCATGTGGACAAAAAAGGCAGCTTTCGATGCAGTTTTTGATCACTACAATTCACAGTTAAAATAAGGAAATTAAGTTTCCTTTCCCTGATTATCTGTGATCCAGCGCCTTCTTTAGTTTTTCCAGAATCATCAGTACTGGAAAGTAAACTGTAAGTGGTTCCCTAATTTATAAGCCCTCCACAAATTTTAATACTAGGAGAGGGGTTAATTAAAGGATCAACAATTTATCAAGATGCTTTTCTAAAAAGCACAATTAACAAATTATGTCATGGCTTTAGAGGTAGGGCTAGACCACTAATCCATAGTCTCTTCAACCCAACACATGTTTGCTGCGGCCCTGTGCATATATGTATGCAGGCTGGTTGTGTCCTTTTTTTATGGAGGCGTTTACGCCTGCCATATTACAATCACCTACGAGTTGTGACGTCACAATCTCTCACTTTCGTTTTCGTTATATTTCCTTTCACAGTTTATTTTGTAATTTCTTTCGGTTCATATATGATGCAGTTGAACTATATATACATTTATGAAAACTATCAAGACTACAAATAAAGTGCTATTACATGAAAAAAGGTATATTCAGTATAAATTTCTCTTCGGCGGAAGTTTGGAATTTGAGACCTCTGGTGGTAATTTTTGTAACTAGGGGTAATGATTCGCTTATAATTAGTTCCAAGTATGAGGCACGTCATTGTAGTCCGTCATTCAAAGTAGATGTGCACAGAAATGTATTAACTATGCTGATAATGTTGTGAACATTTCAGGAACTATTTTGAATAGACAATAAGAATAATGTCTTGTAAATATCTACACCTGCATCGATTTTTGCAAATCTATATTGAAAATACTGTTTGAAGGGAGATAACTGCGATATTCTGACGTTACCTTACAGAGGACACTTGTTTAACTACAAGAAATAAAGATGACATAACAACCAAGCGCAAACAAATTCCCGATTTTCATATTACCCTCCAGGTTTTGGCTAACAACATTTCTTTTGTTTACAACTTGGTAGTTTTTTATGATTTTATGAGATTTGGTCCGATATATTGCGATCACGTGTTCCGTCTGTTTACGTGAGCGAGCACTGTCAAAATGGAGGCACGTGGACACGGGCTTCACACGAAGCATCAAAGTGTGATGTTTGTCGCTAGAAATTAATATCTATCAACATGAATTAAAGGCAAGTTGCTTACAAAGTTTAAATCTGTTTGTTGACCCACTGAAATAAGTGTTTGTTTATTTAGGACGAAACTGTTTACGATAAGTTGTTCAAGCCTGGCCAGACCACAAATCACAATATCTACTGCGATTATAGTCCGAATTTTCTGACGATCTTACTATATACTATATGCAAACTTTAATTAGCTTTAAGGCGATATCAACACCAGAACCCTTCGGATTACTGCGATAACTGATCGAAGTCCCTGTGTTTCAAATCCATGAATCGATAGATCTACGTGCACGTGATTTTGAATATATTTTTTCTAATTCCTGAATCCTGATCCGTGTATGTACATACATCCGTCCCTATTATTAGTGACATTGCTGGAGAATTTTTCACAAACAAGTATATATCACGTATTTGTCCTAATGTCTGGGAAATATTATAAATCACTATTTAACATTCATTTGACTGTTGATGCATTCTTTCCAACATACTTTTAAAGTGAATATAGTGTATTTATGTAACATTGTGAAATCGATAGCCTACCTTGAGCTCCTAATTAGACTTGATATATGTAGAACTGATATGATCTATCTAACATACAGTAAGCTTTTAGTTTCTTATTATGCCTTCAACAAATTTTGCTACCCAGATAGGGATTTTATCGTTGAATGTATACATACTAAATGGTGATGATGGTGTATATATATATATGTTATATATATGGAAAATGTATCACCTGAAGACCTGAAAACATTATTGAAACACAGTTGTGTTGATTTTTAGCTCACCTGGCCATGGTCTAAGGACCACGGTGAGCTTATGCCATATTGTGGTGTCCGGTATCCGTCTTTCCATCCGTCAACAATTGACTTCTTCATATATATAACTGCTGATTGTAATTGAACAAAAGTTGACTGGTATAGCATCATTATGAGGTGGGGCTGACCCCACTGAGGGCTTAGAGCAGTGCCGAAAGGGGTCAATTTGGCTAAATTGCTAGCTAGCACTATATGAACTAATTATTTGGAAGGCAGTTTAGGGGATGAGGATAAGAAATCTATAAGAGTCCAGCTGACCCCCAGGGGACTAAGAGTTGGGGCTTAAAGGGGTCAATTTACTAAATTGATAAAAATAACTTTTTTGAAACTAAGCAATACATATGGCTCATATATGACTGCATGGTGGCGTCCTTATGGGATATAGACATTCAAAGTTGTATAAATTGAAATGGTGGGGCTGACTCCCAGGGGCCTGAGTGGCATGGCCAAAAGGGGTCCATTTGGCAATGATTGTTAATATTAATGACTTTTTCTCTTGAACTAATCAATGTATTACATTGATATTTCAGTGGAATCGTCCCTGGGAGGCTGAAATATGTTGAGATCAACCTGACCAACCACCACAACGTACTTATACATATAGCATAGCTGCGCATCAAATGATCAACATTTAGGTTTGTAGCGGATCTGAACTTTTATTCTTTACTATCACAAACAAAGATTAAGCAATGGATTCCTGGAGTCTAAGTCTTTGTCAATCACCTTCATGGTTCAACTTCAACATTGGTTGTTCTGTACAGCCACGTCTCACCCGCATTGTTTTTAACCTACTTACAAGAAATTCCAGTTTGGCTACCATGTATATGGAAGTTCTGATGATGTATCTTTACAAAAATTGTATCTTCAATTTGCAATAATGATCATATTATAACAATTTATTATAGATAATAATTTATCGGTATCAATTACAAATTAACTGATTATATAACTCTGTCTTACAGTTTAAATATTGTTTACATTATTTTCAGGATGCCTAAGAAAGGTCAACCTGATAGCTACTGGGAGGGTGTGATGAAGCAGTATGCTGCTGGTAAATTTAAATTTTCCACTGGCAAGAAGCCTGGTAGCCGTAAATGGAAAGACACCATCAGAAAGATTGATGAATGTCCACGTCACCTTAAGATGCAGACAGTGGATCTGTTAGGACGGCGGATTTTATGTAAATGTGGTTACCATAAGGTATGTTGAATATGAACTTACTGTTTTTATGCCCTTAATGAATAACCAATATAGATTCATTTCTATACAGAATTATGTAAAGAAACAATGAGTCTGTTCAATTTATGAATATATTTCTGGATTTAAAAAAAAAAGTCTTTCAAAGAAAGTAAAATCAAAATGAGATGTTTTCTAATTTTAGTAAATATTTTTGTCTTAATTTCTACAAGCTTTGTTATATATATATATAATATTTTTTAAATTGTCTTAATCTGTTTATAGAAACATATAAAAAAATAGATATGTATAACGTTTTAGAAAAATGTTGCAGAAGACCTACATTTCTTGGAGAAAAGGTATTGGTAGGTTTTCAAAGGAGGTTGTATTATATATATTTATCTGTTTCTGGTGTGTATATGGGCTTTCACATACTAATGGCTTTCTTGCAGTATTATTGGCTTTGGTGTGTAGTTTTTTGTTTAGCTTTCACCCTTCTTACCTCATGTTCCCTCTGAGGGACACGTCTTTGCACATATCAACCAGCTATGAGCTAGTAAACCACATATCTTCCAATCAGTATTTCCATAACCCTTTGCTTGATTGATATTTCAGTATGTGTGTTTATCACTAATAGTAAGTGACCAATAATGCATTCTTGTGACTGTGATATGTAGGGACAACACTGAAAACTCTCAAAAGTTATATAGCGGAAACACTGAAAACACTCACACTTGTGATGTCGCAAACCAAAATCTTTAGCAACAAACAGCTCAGTACTGATTAGCTATGACAGGCATGTAAAAAAAAGTAAGTTTTGACAGTTCATGTGGACAAAAAAGGCAGCTTTCGATGCAGTTTTTGATCACTACAATTCACAGTTAAAATAAGGAAATTAAGTTTCCTTTCCCTGATTATCTGTGATCCAGCGCCTTCTTTAGTTTTTCCAGAATCATCAGTACTGGAAAGTAAACTGTAAGTGGTTCCCTAATTTATAAGCCCTCCACAAATTTTAATACTAGGAGAGGGGTTAATTAAAGGATCAACAATTTATCAAGATGCTTTTCTAAAAAGCACAATTAACAAATTATGTCATGGCTTTAGAGGTAGGGCTAGACCACTAATCCATAGTCTCTTCAACCCAACACATGTTTGCTGCGGCCCTGTGCATATATGTATGCAGGCTGGTTGTGTCCTTTTTTTATGGAGGCGTTTACGCCTGCCATATTACAATCACCTACGAGTTGTGACGTCACAATCTCTCACTTTCGTTTTCGTTATATTTCCTTTCACAGTTTATTTTGTAATTTCTTTCGGTTCATATATGATGCAGTTGAACTATATATACATTTATGAAAACTATCAAGACTACAAATAAAGTGCTATTACATGAAAAAAGGTATATTCAGTATAAATTTCTCTTCGGCGGAAGTTTGGAATTTGAGACCTCTGGTGGTAATTTTTGTAACTAGGGGTAATGATTCGCTTATAATTAGTTCCAAGTATGAGGCACGTCATTGTAGTCCGTCATTCAAAGTAGATGTGCACAGAAATGTATTAACTATGCTGATAATGTTGTGAACATTTCAGGAACTATTTTGAATAAACAATAAGAATAATGTCTTGTAAATATCTACACCTGCATCGATTTTTGCAAATCTATATTGAAAATACTGTTTGAAGGGAGATAACTGCGATATTCTGACGTTACCTTACAGAGGACACTTGTTTAACTACAAGAAATAAAGATGACATAACAACCAAGCGCAAACAAATTCCCGATTTTCATATTACCCTCCAGGTTTTGGCTAACAACATTTCTTTTGTTTACAACTTGGTAGTTTTTTATGATTTTATGAGATTTGGTCCGATATATTGCGATCACGTGTTCCGTCTGTTTACGTGAGCGAGCACTGTCAAAATGGAGGCACGTGGACACGGGCTTCACACGAAGCATCAAAGTGTGATGTTTGTCGCTAGAAATTAATATCTATCAACATGAATTAAAGGCAAGTTGCTTACAAAGTTTAAATCTGTTTGTTGACCCACTGAAATAAGTGTTTGTTTATTTAGGACGAAACTGTTTACGATAAGTTGTTCAAGCCTGGCCAGACCACAAATCACAATATCTACTGCGATTATAGTCCGAATTTTCTGACGATCTTACTATATACTATATGCAAACTTTAATTAGCTTTAAGGCGATATCAACACCAGAACCCTTCGGATTACTGCGATAACTGATCGAAGTCCCTGTGTTTCAAATCCATGAATCGATAGATCTACGTGCACGTGATGGCGTGATGGAATTCGATCGTTTATTTTTTAAAACTAAGAAAACTGGCACATATCTGTCGTGGTGGTCATTTGTGCTATACCTTCCCCGACAGAGACAATATACAGAATCTGGATTTTTGTGATAAGATTTACTGCAGTAGCTAGTCGCACTCGGAATATATATGAAAATACTAAATTATTATTGAACCAGCTTGTCTTATTTATATATTATTCATCTCACGATTCAACCTTTTCAAATGTTTTCATGTAATATATATAAATACATTTGTATGCACCAAGATGTGAAATGTTTGTATTACATAGAATATTTAAACAATACAAAGTAATTGTAGATTAACAAAATGTATACCAATTGCATTTTAACCTATTAGTACAACTTTTTGTTGTTTTCATGTATAACTTTTTGTTGTTTTCATGTAAAATGATAAATACATGTATATCTATTGGCAATCGATATCAAATCCATATAATATAAGACTTTCTCAAATATCAATATTCCTCATAACTTTCAAAATAAATCTATATTTTTTTGAAATTTAATTAAAAATGTTTGATTTTCATGTCACGAACAAATCCCTTAAAATAATCATCAATCTCCTTATCGGTCTCCAGAAAGTGTGAAAATAAATGAAACTTTTTTGTCAATAATTCTATTTATTATGAATTCATGTATAACCATTTAGGTATTTTCCAATGTTGACCTTTAAAACTATATATATATACAAGCAACAATCTGTGGGATGTCAAATATGGAAGGCTGTTTCAGGATAAATTGCCAAAAATGCTTATAAGTACTGTTTCTTATCACTGATCACATATACATGTATTAGGGTTTTTGACTATTATGTGTTATTGCTACTTAAGTGTGAATTTTTTCGGCTTAAGTGATAATGTATTTCTTTGTACTTATGTGCAACAGACATCGCGAGAGTTTAATTCTCGTACATATAATATTGACTCCTACAAAAAGAAGTTGAGTGATCATGAGTGGTTGACCTACGAGAGGCATTTTATCAAATCTCCTATTGACCATACTGATTGCTCATGATCATATTTCATCCGGCCTAGTGAACTCTAGAAAAAACATCTTAATTGATGAAAGTAGCTAACTCCTTTAATGTATGTGTAAAAAATAAGTATATATATATATCGTACAAAACATCAAACTTCTAATATGGTAGGATATGAAACATACATTTAGGCTGACTGCCTGATAATATAATACAATTTGTACAGAGTTTACCATCCTTTGACATTCAGATTATAATATACACCATTATAATTTGATCTGTCGTCATGCGTCGGTCTTCTTCTTAAGACCAAGATATCGCAGAATGGTGTACAAAAGGTTCTTAAGCTGTTTTATCAAAATTGTTAATTTCATGGCCCCCTATGTGTCGCATTCTCCCTGGGGAGAGGATACATTTTACTATAGTTTATATAGGAAACTCATCACACATATTTTAGCATAATTTGATTCATTTTCATTGGAAATTGGTTAGCACGTGGTTAGGGCAAACTTTTCTCAATGACATATTGTCAGAGAATGTCAAGGCCAACGACTTGTTATGGGTTCGAATGTCAAAAATAAAAATCTCAAATTGATTATTTTTTTCATTTCATATGAAAGAACATAGTCCACTGAAACAGAATGTGCATATTTTATTGTCATCAGATAAAAAATATGGCAGAAAGATATGGCACTTGGAAAAGAATCATAAAGCTATTTTCTCCAGCCAAAATTAACAAATAATCCAAAATTGCAGGATAAAGGTTTCTGCTCTTTTATCTATATACACATGAAGGCTTGATGTTTGGCAATCTAATTAAAATATAGATGGTCATTATCACTACGTTACATGAACATCTAACAACATCCCATAAGGGGTCACGTTCTGATGACCTCTGAGATGTGTGTATTTCACTTTTAGGGCGAATTGGCATTTTGTCGATGTCATCGAAGCAAGACATTTCGTCACAGCATGCATCTGAAGCAAACCATATCGGCACAGTACATAGCTATATGCTTTATGGGACGAAATGACTGGAAACAAATTGACAGATTATACAAGCTATGCACTCTAGTCATGCTAATTCGGACATATAAAATTCACTTCCAAGATTCTGGAAGTAGTTATTTGATTGGCTAATCAAAAAGGTCACCCTGACGTGACCCCTGATGGGATGTTGTTAGATGTTCATGTAACGTAGTGATAATGACCATCTAGATTTTAATTAGATTGGATGTTTGGCGCATCGATAACGTATGGCTGGCTACAAATGTTATATTTATATTTGACCTTGACCTTCATTCAAGGTCACGGGGGTCAAATGATGAAAAAAATTCAAAGTTCTTTCAAAATTATTAATTTGGGTCACATTTTAAAGAATCAGCCCTTTTAAAGGTGTGTACAATGTATCAAGGTCAAATAATCAAAATGACGCAGATATGGCACTTTTAAAAAGAAATTCCTACCAAAATTAAAAAATGACCCAAAACTGCATACACATACACATGAAGGCTGGATATTTGGCAAACAGATACATGTAACATGTGTGACTGGCTACAAATATTGAGTTTATCTCTGACCTTGACCTTCATTCACATTTTAAAGAACCGGCTCTTATGAAGGTGTGTGCGAAGTTTCAAGGGCAAATTATTAAATATGATGCAGACATGCCCTTTAAAGAATGTTTTCTTGCCAAAATTAAAAATTATCCATAAATTGCAATTCAATTGTTGGCTCAAAAGGGGTCAATTTGGCTTAATTGGGTCAATTGGTTGGTTTGACACACTTAAGTGGAAATGTTTAGTCATGTTGATATCAGTTTAATTTGTATTCTTGTTTCTTTCAAATATTAAAGATAACTTCACAAAATGTTTTACACACAAGTAAGTAAACTGGTCTTGTATTGCCTTCTGCTAAGGTTTTTCATGATTCCATAGTTACTATGGGGATGAATTTCATATATTTGGAGTTACATCATGCATACTTAAAGTATTCATTTTCACTTTATTTATTTTTGTATGTGTAATATGGGGTTAACAAATACTTTTATTGTTCGTCTATATTCAATTATCCAATAGAATGAACAAGACAAAATACAGAAATGTATTTCACTGCGGCAGAGGCACTTTGACTGATTTATTAAACAAATGATTACTTACACACAACAGCACAAAAAATATGTATGCATCTACAATGTACAAACCATGGATTTCATTTAATTATAAATTGACCATATAAAAACTACTCCCCACTGATCATCAATGTATGTATATCATTTATAAAATCAATCAAAGTATTTGAATCAAATTTCAGAGAGAAAACTCACTCCGCATTTCTTTAATTTTAAAAATAAATTTACGTGTCCCTGCCACTGCCTGTGTCTCCTGAATGACATGTACACGTTATAAATATACGTTAAGGAATTGCACATGCAAATCACAGATACTCATGCCACCTATTGGCACTGCATAACATAGAGAAAATAATTTCACCCTAATTCCTACCTGTCAAATATATTATATATATGTGTGTGTGTATATACGTATATATTACATGCTGTGCTATTAATCCATTGTCTGTCTTCATATGTTTTTTGCATGCATATATTATCATTATGTAATCAAAAGTGAAACATATTATTAATAAATAAGTATTAATGTAATATGCTCATTTGTGTCTTACGAGACAAAGTTGGTGAATTATTAGAGGCTTACACAATCACACATCACTCGATCTCAGGTCTGTTTCAAAGAGAATTTTTCTGCTTAAAGCAAATTGTTTGTTGAAGAAACAAATATTGGTGATCACTGTTTATTATTTGAATTTAATTCTTTTAGTCAAAAAGAACCAAACATAGTTATTAAAGCAAGAAATGTTTGAATATTTAGTGAAAAACACAATGGACCTTTAAAGTAATGTTTCAGACATTGGTAACATATTTGAAAGGCATTAGTTTAATAAATATGAAAAGTTGTGATGATTTAAGGGTGAAAATGAAGATCAATACAAAAAAAGCAGTTATTTCAACACTGAATTGTTTAAAAGAGTCTGAGTTAACCATACTATAGTATAAAAAAAAATCTGGTGTTATTTAATTGCTTCTTTTAACATGTTTTCATTGCACAGTTCAGTATATGGGAACATAAGTAGGTGATTGAGAATGTGACAGCTTTTCAGTAGTTATAAAGATACGATACAAACCTTTTTCTCCTGCAGTTTCAATATCACCAAAAACCAAACAGATAACATCGGAACTATAAGTTGCTCCTAAAAAAAAAAAAATGCTTCATATTTGTGACCGAAATAAAATGAATTGTATTCAAGGTGAAAGTGCACTTTATGATTAAGCCTCTTAAGTTATTTAAAAATCACAGCTTACAATTAACAACATTGCTTGCAATACACACTAAATTGTGATTATGATAATACAATTCCATTACTAATGATTATCATGACTTCGTTGACAGTCTACACATATCAACTAAAATTTAAAAAGAAACACCCATGTATAAGTATATGTTCTTAAGATATAATCGGTCTATCACTTGTTTTGTGAATAATTTATTTGAAGTTTTGTGAAGCTGCAAGTAATAATTATACGAATTTTTTAATGTTTAGTAGGCTACAAATACTTAAGTCAATTTTATAAGCAACTATATGTATGTTAGTTATATATATCTTATCAATTGTCTGTGTTGTTATTAGTCCCCTACCGGTGAAACCAGGGGGACAATAGGTTTTGCCTGTCTGTCTGTCCGTCCGTCCGCCCCTCCGTCCGTCCGGTTAAAGTTTTTGTTAAAAGTTTTATAATGGCACACCATTCACTTAATATTGGTATAAGGATGCTGATTCTTTGCATAGAGGTTCTTTGGGTGTGTGGCATTACTTTTGTATGGTTAAAAGTGAAAAAAAAAATATTTTAATTTTTTGAAATATTTGCCATATTATGAACTTAACTTTTTTCTCTGTATTCTTCAGGTTAAAGTTTTTGTTAAAGTTTTATAATGGCACACCATTCACTTAATATTGGTATAAGGATGCTGATTCTTTGCATAGAGGTTCTTTGGATGTGTGGCATTACTTTTGTATGGTTAAAAGTGAAAAAGAATTTTTTTTAATTTTTTGAAATATTTGCCATATTATGAACTTAACTTTTTTCTCTGTATTCTTCAGGTTAAAGTTTTTGTTAAAGTTTTATAATGGCACACCATTCACTTAATATTGGTATAAGGATGCTGATTCTTTGCATAGAGGTTCTTTGGGTGTGTGGCATTACTTCTGTATGGTTAAAAGTGAAGAAAAAAAAATATTTTAATTTTTTGAAATATTTACCATATTATGAACTTAACTTGTTTCTCTGTATTCTTCAGGTTAAAGTTTTTGTTAAAGTTTTATAATGGCACACCATTCACTTAATATTGGTGTAAGGATGCTGATTCTTTGCATAGAGGTTCTTCTGGTGTGTGGCATTACTTTTGTATGGTTAAAAGTGGAAAAAAAATATTTTAATTTTTTGAAATATTTGCCATATTATGAACTTAACTTGTTTCTCTGTATTCTTCAGGTTAAAGTTTTTGTTAAAGTTTTATAATGGCACACCATTCACTTAATATTGGTGTAAGGATGCTGATTCTTTGCATAGAGGTTCTTTGGGTGTGTGGCATTACTTTTGTATGGTTAAAAGTGAATTTTTTTTTTTTTTTAATTTTATGAAATATTTGCCATAATATTGACTTAACTGTTTTCTCTGTATTGAATGCTTCACTGATGTGAGATTCTTTTGGAATAAAATCAGTGTACTACTATGCTGTGTTATGCAGAATTATGTTTATATTTCAATCCAAGGCTGTTATTACACATTTCAATTTAGATTCAGTTTAGATTCTTTTACTCTGTACAGTAGACATACTAAAAGAATACCTGAATATCTTTTATGGGCAGGAAACATTGTTTATTCACCCCAATAGAGTTGAATTTACACATTGTTTGGAATGAACTTATTGCCATAAAATGATCATGTTTCAGTTGAGGCTTAACTTTTTTACTCAGATTTGGCTTAAGTTTTAACTTGGGGGCACCGGTAGGGGACATGTATTGGTTTAGCAGTACTCACAGAATGCTTGTTATAATACTGGGTATTATATCTAATATATCTATTTATTAGCACAATGTATCATATACACTATGTGTTGGTGATCCGAAGATAAAGATTTGAATTTCCTGTCGTAGTTGTAACGAGAGAAATATATATTATATATATATATGTACAATTTGTATCCATGTATGTAAATACATTGCGATCCAGGTATTCATATAATCTTATAGACGACTTCCACAATGATCATGTCAGGGTATAGGGCCGACCGTCACTGCACCATTGGAATGTTATTTAGTAAGAACGCCGATGTGGCGCAGCGGTATAAGCTTGGGGTATTTCTGGCTAAGCAATTGGGTGCCGTAGATCGTGAGTTCGAGGCCAGGTCAGGGCATGAGTCAAGACGTTGTTTTCCTTCGTCATTTGTGTTGCTAAGTTATATATATATATTACCGACAGGGGATATGTTGATTGGAATAAATTATTATTGCCTTTTGAAAGGACACCTGAAATAACTTGAATTAGTACATAGTATATACAGGACCATTAAGGCTAACATATACACCTGAAAATTATACATCCATTTCTATTTATCTTTTCTGGTCAATGACCATACTAAGGTGAAATCTTGGCACTTTCAAACTGCTTTTTTTATTAAGAAGAAATCAAGCTTTGTCTGATGGAATATAGAATACATAAATATTAACATTTCAAGTCTTCAAACTTAGGCACATGATTCATTTTAAGGGCTCAGCCAAAATTTGTCATGCTAGATGTTGGTAATAGCAGATAAGAAGATGCAATGGTGTAAGAGAGATATATGTAGGATATATTTCAAATGTCATCACTTTCGGAAAACAAATAAGTATTTCATCAAGTTAGTATACTAAATGGTTACTTTTTATGAAATTCCAGGATTCTGCATCAATTCACGTATCCGAACCAACTAGTCAAACTGTGTCAGGAAGCAACACATCATCATCGACACTTCTAGATCTTCCTGCAACATCATCATCGACACTTCTAGATCTTCCTGCAACATCATCATCAACACTTCTAGATCTTCCTGCAACATCATCATCGACACTTCTAGATCTTCCTGCAACATCATCATCGACACTTCTAGATCTTCCTGCAACATCATCATTGACACTTCTAGATCTTCCTGCAACATCATCATCGACACTTCTAGATCTTCCTGCAACATCATCATTGACACTTCTAGATCTTCCTGCAACATCATCATCGACACTTCTAGATCTTCCGGAAACATCATCATCGACACCTCTAGATCTTCCGGAAACATCATCACAACCCGTTGATGAATCCATTGAGTGTGGACTCTGCAAGGCAACTGTTGCTATTTTGGATTTTGAGGAACATCTTCTTCAAAAGCATGTGGAAAGTGTCCCTCAGCAAACAGCAACACCACCTACCACATCTTTCACACAGCTAACCAGGTCTGTTGGGATAGCCACACAGCCAACCAGGTCTGTTGGGAT